>NW_027359210.1:0-488 GCF_012295235.1 Primulina huaijiensis | reverse complement strand
ATGAGTGTCAGAAGAGCTTCGATACTTTGAAGCAAGCTCTAATCTAAGCACCGGTATTGGCCATGCCGTCAGGGCTCGGTGAGTTTTTCTTGTGTACCGATGCTTCAAAGCTCGGTCTAGGCGCAGTATTGATTCAGCATGGGAAGGTGATAGCGTATGCTTCCCGTCTGTTGAAGACCCACGAGAAGAACTACCCTACCCACGATCTAGAGTTGGCAGCCGTAGTTTTTGCCTTGAAGATTTGGAGGCATTATTTGTACGGCGAGAAGTGCCAGATCTTTACTGACCATAAGAGCCTCAAGTATTTCTTTACGCAGAAAGAGCTGAATATGCGTCAGAGGCGTTGGTTGGAGCTAGTGAAGGACTATGACCGTGACATTAGCTACCACCCGGGCAAAGCTAATGTGGTTGCGGATGCCTTGAGCAGGAAAGTCGCAGTGATAGCTCATTTGACGATTTCGAGACCTTTTCAGTTTGAGATGCAGAGG
>NW_027359209.1:0-485 GCF_012295235.1 Primulina huaijiensis | reverse complement strand
GTTCCTGTAAAGGGTTGTGCCACCATCAGTGTCGGGAAGCTCAGTCTTCAAGCCTCAATTTGTAAGTTTGTATGCTTTATACGATTTTTATGTTGCTACCTATATGATTAATGAATTATATGTTTATGTCACATGTTTAATAGCTTTATGGAAATATATGATTTATATGTTTAAAATTGCTAAAATGAATAAGGATATGTTGCATGATTAGAAAAATTAGATTTAAATGCATGTTAGTTACGTTATAATTTAGAAAACGATCAGATTTAATGGCTCCTAGACGCGCACCTATCGATAGACAGGCAGAGACTACTGAGGATCGTCATGATGATGCACCCCCGCCTCCTAATGGGGATGCTGCTACACGTGCATTTGAGGGTATGGTTCGTTTCTTCGAACAACAGTTACAGCAGCAACAGTTACACTAGCAGTTACAACATGTACTTAGGCCACATCAAGATGTGTATGATCAGTTCCGTAGGCTA
>NW_027359208.1:0-569 GCF_012295235.1 Primulina huaijiensis | reverse complement strand
AAATGATACATGACTCATTTCCTAATGGCTTCCTCAAGTCTTGTAATCATTGCAAGGTATTGGAAATATGAACTGTATAATCAGAATCGATCCACCAAATGCTATGACTAATATTAACCATATTTGATTCATAACTAATGAGGGTTGAACTATAAATATCTCAAGAGCAATGGTCTCAACTGATCTGTTATATCCCCTTATGTGTATGTGTGACGCCCCGAAAATTTAAAGGTCCACGCGAACCACATGCATACAAGTTATTAAATTCCTTGTGTATTTCAATTAATTGTTTTAATTTCATAATTAATTATGTTGTGCATGTTAACATGTTTAAAATATACTTTTCTACATGGTTACATTAAAATCTAATTTTAAGGGTTATTCAAGTTGCAATCGAGTAACGGAGACCGATGGCTGAAAAATAGAAAATGATTTTATTAAATAATTGTTTTTAATTATTTAAAATAAGGGTGATGTTTTTTCTTATTTTTGAAAATAAAGAGTTTTGAGATGATTTTATTCGTCGGGACGTAATTTTTATCGGTATTGGATTTTCAACAAAAAAACAA
>NW_027359207.1:0-481 GCF_012295235.1 Primulina huaijiensis | reverse complement strand
GTCCTAGGCGGCTAGGAGTCCCAATACAACAAGAACACCACACACATACACACATGCATGCAATAAGGTCACGGGCAGGAGGATTTTGGAGCTGGTCAGGGCTGGTTTTTCGGCCTGGACTTGGTCAGTAGGGTCCCTAGGTGGGTTGGATTGGGTTTGGCTCGAGGTGGCTGGGGTGTGGCTTGAGTAAATTAGGAGATGACTCGGTGTGTTCGATAAGGTATCAATTTCAAAAATTAAAGAACAAAAATTAAATCCATGGGTCTACGGGTGTGGCTCATGACTTGGAAGGGTAGAATAAATACTAAAAATGTTATGTTTAAAATTTGGGATCAAAATAATGAGTTTTGGATTTATTCGAGATTTAATCGCCTCACGAAACGTTAATTAAGGAAATTAATTGAAACGCCTGGTTTTATGTTTTAAAAAATTATAGAAAATTATATTTAAGCTCAAATAATTATTGAAAGTCTAATTTTTT
>NW_027359206.1:165-560 GCF_012295235.1 Primulina huaijiensis | reverse complement strand
CATTAAAAAAATTATATTAAAATATTTGAATTAATTTTAAAATAACTAATTTTTTTATCTAATTTTTTTATTTAAAAAAAGTAAAATGGCTCACCTCCTCACGCCTTTTACATTAAAAAAATTATATTAAAATATTTGAATTAATTTTAAAATAAAAAAAATTAAACTAAATTTTTTTTAAAAAAAAAGTAAAATGGCACACCTCCTCACGTCTTTGATAGAATTTTGTTTAATTTTAAAATAAAAAAAATAAAACTAATTTTTTTATTTAAAAAAAGTAAAATGGCACCCCTCCTCACGCTTTTGATAGAATTTTTTTTTTTAAAAAAAAAAAATTAAATTGTCATCCTCGGTTTGGACGTTCAATTTGTAGCATGTCCCATCTATTTAAGGCT
>NW_027359206.1:0-140 GCF_012295235.1 Primulina huaijiensis | reverse complement strand
CTTTGATAGAATTTTTTTTTTTAAAAAAAAAAAATTAAATTGTCATCCTCGGCTTGGACGTTCAATTTGTAGCATGTCCCATCTATTTAAGGCTCTACTAGATATTTTCAATTGGCTTTAAGTGTATTTAAAATAAATTA
>NW_027359205.1:31369-31659 GCF_012295235.1 Primulina huaijiensis | reverse complement strand
GAAGCTACATGGGAAAACTTCGAAGATTTCCAGAAGCAATTTCCTAATTTTCGCCTTGAGGACAAGGCGATTTTTGAGGAGGCCGGTATTATTACGAGCCCAACTTCATTTGTGGGGGACTTGGGTCCATTGGGCCCAGAGACAGCAAAAGGCCCAAGCAAGATAAACAGTGAGAAACCCAAAATAGTAAATGTGTATACCAGAAGGAACAAAGGGAAAAACACGTGATGTGGGAGGGGGGATTTAAATAGGAGTTAGAAGAGAGGAGAGAGTATTCAGTTATATTGTTG
>NW_027359205.1:692-26838 GCF_012295235.1 Primulina huaijiensis | reverse complement strand
AGGTGGATTAGGGGCGGTATTGGCTCAAGCAAGCAGACCCATTGCCTACTACAGTAAGGCGCTGGCCGGTAAGGCATTAACAAGGTCCACTTATGAGCGAGAATTGATGGCCTTGGTATTAGCGGTGCAACATTGGCGCCATTATCTTTTGGGGCGCAAATTTACGGTGATCACGGATCATAAACCACTAAGAGGTCTATTACAGCAGCGAATTACCACCCCTGACCAACAGTATTGGTTGGCCAAGCTACTTGGTTACGAGTTTGAGATTAAACATAAATCGGGGGCAGATAATGGGGCAGCTGATGCTCTGTCACGCAGAGAGGACACGGGGGATTTGATGGCCATAACAAGAGCAGAATGGATTGAGATAGATGAGCTTAATAAAGCAGTTGGCGAGGATCAAGAGTTGAGGAAGGTCATTGGCAACATCCGAGAGGGGGATGAGGGCAGCAACCGTTACACATTAGTCAATGGGTGTTTGTTGCACAAAGGCAGATTAGTGGTTCCGCAATCCTCGAAATGGGTTCCAATATTGTTAAACGAGTTCCATAGCACCCCAATTGGGGGTCATGCCGGGGCATTTCGCACATATAAAAGAGTGGCAAGCAATTTCTATTGGAAGGGGATGAAGAAAGACGTAAGTAACTTTGTGGCTAGGTGTGCAATCTGTCAACAACAGAAATATGAGGCCACCAAACCCGCAGGATTACTGCAGCCGTTGACACTACCAGAGATAATTTGGGAAGACTTGGCCATGGATTTTATTACGGGGCTTCCCAAGTCTCAAGGGTATGATGTGATACTGGTTGTAATTGATAGGCTGTCCAAGTATGGGCATTTTTTGCTATTGAAACACCCCTACAAAGCGAGTACAGTGGCTGAGGTGTTTATCAAACAGATTGTGAAATTACATGGGATTCCAAAGACGATTGTGAGTGACAGGGACCCTGTGTTTATGAGTTTTTTTTGGTCAGAAATTTTCAGGCTCCAGGGGACCGTACTGAAAATGAGCACAGAATATCATCCTGAAACCGATGGGCAGAGTGAAGCGCTGAATAAGTGTGTTGAGACCTACTTACGTTGTTTCTGTTCAGAGCAACCAAAAGGGTGGGCTCAGTGGCTACATTGGGCAGAATACTGGTACAATACTTCTTATCAAACATCAGCAGGGATGACCCCATTTGAAGTGGTGTATGGACGCAAACCCCCGAGTATTATTAGGTTTACTCCGGGAGAAACGCAGGTGGCAGCAGTGTCACAAGCATTGGGGGATAGAGATGAGCTTTTACGGCAGCTCAAGTATAATCTGGAAAGAGCCCAGCAACACATGACAAAGTACGCTAACAAAAAAAGAAGAGACGTTCATTTTCAGGAAGGGGACATGGTATATTTGAAGTTGCGTCCACATCGACAGAGTTCAGTTTGCTCCCGAGTTGCGCAGAAATTATCTAACAGGTTTTATGGGCCGTTTAAGGTCAAGAAAAAGGTAGGATCAGTTGCTTACCGGTTGCAGTTACCAGAAGGGTCGAGGGTGCATCCTGTTTTCCATGTTTCATGCTTAAAAAGAGCAGTTGGCAACTCTGATATTGAGATCAAATTACCTGAGGAGTTGGACACTGATTTATTCTTGACTTTTGAGCCTGACATGATTTTAGCAGGGAGAACTAAAGAGGTATCCGGACAACCCTGTAAACAGATTCTCGTGGGATGGAAAGGAAGGTCTGCAGAAGAAGCTACATGGGAAAACTTCGAAGATTTCCAGAAGCAATTTCCTAATTTTCGCCTTGAGGACAAGGCGATTTTTGAGGAGGCCGGTATTATTACGAGCCCAACTTCATTTGTGGGGGACTTGGGTCCATTGGGCCCAGAGACAGCAAAAGGCCCAAGCAAGATAAACAGTGAGAAACCCAAAATAGTAAATGTGTATACCAGAAGGAACAAAGGGAAAAACACGTGATGTGGGAGGGGGGATTTAAATAGGAGTTAGAAGAGAGGAGAGAGTATTCAGTTATATTGTTGTTGAGTGATCACTAGCATTTGGCTAGGGAGAGAATTGTTGTACAGAGCATCTAAACTCTGGGTTTCCATTTCTCATTTAATATACTATTCCATTTACTTACTGTTATATCACTTCTTGTGTGTGTGATTTTCTGATCGTAACAATATGGGCCTGTTCAGCCCATTCATTACGATGAGCAAGGAGATTGAGTATCACTGTGACGTCTCACACGTCTCATAAACTTATTTTTCATTAACTAAATGAAACAAATTAATAAAAAAATAATGAATTATATGAAAGGAAACTAAACATATAAATGGTAGCCATGCAAGAAAACATAGTTTTTTTTTTATTACATAAATTATAAATATGATATAACTTGGATTTTTCGTCGATACATAAGGTTAAACATGCAGACATATAATGAGATACCACACTCTATTAAACTATAAGATATGCAAAACGACTCAAATATAAATCAATGGTCTCATCAAGTTTGTCCCTACGAGACATCATGACACCAGGTTTGTTCAATCAAACTTTTACACCCTGGGTTCAGAGTCAATGCACTATAAGAAAATATGACTTCAACAACACATCAAAGACAACGGTTTTTAATTAAAACTGTTGTGCTTTTCTTTTAACAAAGGTTTCAACAAAAACCGTTGTCGTAGCCTAAAAAACCCCACTCATAGACAACAGTTTTTTAAAATCGTTGTCTTTGATGTGTCTACGACAACGGTTTTCTAAAAATCGTCGTCTTTTAGCCCTTTTTTAGGGGTCAAAGACAACGGTTTATATCATTGTCTATTAGTGTTTTTTTTGGACAAACGACAACGCGACGGTTTAATAACAACTGTCGCTATATATTTAGCGACAGTTGTATTAAAACCGTCGCAATTTTTAAAATAGAGATGGTTTTAACAAAAACTGTCACTAATATAGCGACGGTTTTTGTATTAGCGACGGTTTTTTTCTATAAATATCCGCGTTTTCGATCCATTTCCTTCCATACAATAAATTTTCCTCTCTTAGACGATTTAGAGTAAGTTTTTTTCGTTTCAATTCTCGATGTTTTTCGTTTCAATTCTTGGTAAATTTCTAAGTTTTAGTTAAGATCATTAATATTATTAGCTTAGTCAGATTGTAAGTTTCTTTGGTAGATTTATTAAATTATAAAAGTAATTTTTTTTATTTTACGTAAAAAATTAGCGACGGATTATGATAAACCGTCGCTGATGAGTGACGGAAACCATATCACAAATTAACGATGATTTTTGAAATACCGTCGCAATATGATAGCTTTAACAACGGTTTAACCGTTGTCGTTTAGCGTTTTTGTTGTAGTGATGACACCAGCATTGTTTAACGAATAGACATTGAAAATTACAAGCCTCATAGCATAATATCCATAAAAACTAGTGATGTGCTCTCGTTGAGCTATCACACTCTCTAAATAAAATAAGTATAATGATGAGTATGATCGAATTCACAGATAATGGTGGATGATTTCTTACGTGGAAAAACAAATTAAAGGGGGGATTTTTCTGGATAAAAACCAAATAGATTAATAAGATTACAATTAGCATGCTAGGAGAAATAATAAATTTTAAAACGAGAAATTAATCCTTCGAGGTGAGTGAAATTAAATAAAGAATTCAATATGAGTAAATTCTGATTCAATGGGGTTCCAATCTTCCATTCTATCACTGTTCATCGATTAAAATTTGATTTATATATGCATTTCACATTAGAATTATAGAGATATCAGTTAAAATTCTTGTGTTTTCTTAATTTAATTGACTAAACACAGCATCCAGTCAAAACTTATCAATAACTAAATTGGCACGATAACGTTCCATATTAATTAAATATATCATTTTCGTTTCGTGAAAACAGTTAATCCTAAAATCTAACAATCGACATATCTGCAATTTATAAATATAGTTTCATTGATTTATTTAGATTAAATATGCTATGATAATACAACACTCATAATCTAGCGCTAGCTATTTATGTATCAATCATTCATGACAGTTACGGATCACTGAATTCATGGATAACAGTAGAAAATTATATATCAAATTAAATTGTCAGATTAATTAACATACAAATTTCATAAAAATAAATTATTAACCAACAAATACTTGAACAAAACAAGAATATTAAATTAAAAGCGCAAAAACCTCACAATGATAAAATCCAAATAACGGAATTATTCATTGAATCAGAAATAATACCTTAGCCTAGCATGGCTCGATTTACAATCTCCATAAAAATAGATAAATAAAATAAAGAAAAGAAAAGAACTAGAATAGTGGACAAAACTGTAGAGAAAATCATGCACCTCCTTCTTCCCTTATCTTTCACGTGATTATTGGTGGGATTCTCTGTGATTTTTTTGAGCCTCCTTCTTCCTAGAATTTCATGTGAATATTGGTGATTCATTGGGCCCAAATGAAAATCCCATTAACTAAACGGAAATCACATGCAGCAGAAGAACAGTAACAAGGCGTGACCACGCCTTGTTCCAGGATTTCTTCTGTTTTTGTCTTTCTTTCAAAGTTTTATCTAGACAACTTCAAATGTGATAAAAATTACCTCTTTAGCTCAAATTAAAATTTCTTTCTACAACAAAATAATACCAAAATGCTTCAATTAAGCATGTCGGAAGTGAAAGTAATACGAAATATGATAATAAAAATACAAACTATTATGAGCATATCAAAATCTCCCACACCTAAACCATGCTTGTCATCAAGCATAAAAGATTTCAATTTATTATCTCACTTCTTTATCCTCCTTCTGCTTCCTTTGTTTGTCCGTAAAATTGTTCATGCATCAAAGCAATTTAATTATTAAGTATCTAACATACTAACATCATGAACAATCGTTTCCATCAAAATGTACAGAAATTAAAATGCATGGGTTCCAAACACTCCTCACAAGATTCACTCATTTCACTTCTAAGTGTCTGGATATGTATCAAAGAAACTATCACGCCAAAACACTGGAGATTTTTACCATAAGCTTGAAAATATATCACATCCTTCCACCGAATGAATGGATTAAAATGAAACAAGGGTTGTAATGGTTTGTAGCGTGACTAGATGTAAGGTAAGAAAAAGGTGACAACGGGTGTATGGAACTAAAGAAATCATACGCACTTTTCACAAAAACAACTGCATCCCGGTGACAGCAACCTCTTCAATCTCATTATAATATCAAAGAATGCAGTAGTACCATTTTTTTTCTTTTCTCAATTTTTTTGTTTTATTTCTTCTTTTTCTCTTTTTTCCGATGCATAAGATGTTTTTTGAGACAATGACTTCGAGCTTGAATAACTCAATTTCAACAATTTGCACTTTCTTGGCTCAAAGTGATGGTAAATGCGAAACGTTTATATGATTCTCCAAGTCAAGGTTCAAAAAGAGGAATAACCAACAAAAGAGATATACCATGGCTTGTAATGTGGCTATTATCAAAAAAAAAAAAAGCTCAGGCTCAAACATGGCTTACTATGGGCTAATGAATCAGGGTAGACTCAAAGAACGACATTGATGATACAAAAGAAAATAGTTTGAACCTAATGTCCTTATTATTTGTTTTTGACTCTAATCCACCACAAGATGTTAACATAGAAATGCATATCAATGCAAGTTCTAGATAAATCAACAATGCATGACCAACAAACAATCAAAGAAATAGAGAATTATATAATGATTGCTCATAAGCTCAAATGTGGGGCCCTTAACTTCTAATTACGATTACAATACAATTTGATTAGGATTAATTAATTACAGCGAAAAACGAGTTAAATTTTTGTTTACAATGAGCCCAAAACGTGTCAACTATAATTTACACTCAAAATAATATATAATATAGTCTCATCTAAACACAGCACAAAATACGCCCACACATAATCAACATCAACTACATACAAGCAAACTCATATCCTTGGGAGATGTCCCGATATATAGATACATATATATACTGGGATAGACCACTAAACCTCAAATCAACTGTGACTCCCTCCAGAAGTACCCTCTCTTGTCTCCTGATATCCTTGAGTACCTGTTATTGTCCACTTACAAAAACAACAACAGCCCCCTTTGGGGTTAACAAAGCTCCGTATGAAACAACCACTATATATAACACAAGTATCTAAACAATGATATATGATATGAAACACATGTATGTCGTGGAGGTATCAGGTCAAATGCCCATCCACTGAGCATATATCGGAATCAATCGAATCGTTAATCAAATCAATGCTCGAGCTGGCACACCGACCTCAATCAGGTATGATCATATGATAGCGTCAGCAAGGCGCCATCAAATCCCAAATCTCAATCAATCATCGGGGCCACTAATGACTATATTTTAAGGGCCACATAATGCCAAACATAGCATCGTGTTCACAAACCCTAGAATAAAATCCAATCATATCAAGGTATCTAAGGACCATATATAACTCAATGTGTATGTCATGTATGCCGCATCAACTCAACAATTAAGTTATGTAGACACATATTCTCAGTCAAGTCAATCAAACATATATCATATGATACAGATACCTGTCGTATGTTACTCGGTCACAACATACCTTAATTCTTCGTTTCCAGTCGATGTAGCTTGAAGATTTCAGTATAGAAACTCTATCTACATCAATGACACATTCATTTCAATCAATAATTTCATTCAAATTCAACAATATAAGTTTCAAATATCTTTTGAAACTTTGAAAATTCATATCAAATCGTAATCATAACATAATTCAATTCCGACTTCAAAACTTAGTTTCTTGTCGGTTATTCTACCACATATATGGATCTCGACTTCAAATACATGATATTTCAGCATTTCAGTAAATAGAGGTATTGAAACTAATAAAAACTTACCTCAAAAGAACGCCCTCGTCGCGAGGATTCCGAATATATAATTTGTTTCAAGTTTCGACAACGTTTTGACGTCGATTTGAACGATAGAATTCGAGTTCTCTCTTTTTCTCTTGAAGTTGCGGCAAGGGAATGTGAAAAAATGAAGACACAATTCATTCTTATCATCTCGCCAATGACGGTCTCATGCTCGGGGCGGTAACAACTCGTGCTCGAGCGCGAGACGTTCTGTCCCCGGATGCCATTTGTGCCGCGCTCGGGCGGTAAAATATCACGCTCGAGCGCGAGGTGTTCTGTTCAACATTATTCCACATGAGCAAATGTGGTCAACATAAAAGTTGTAGATCTATGTCTTAACTTTCATTTTCCACCAGCATCACTCAATTTGGATTTCGGACGCGAGAGTTATGCTCATTCTCCCAAAATGTGTCAGTGCCGATGTAGAGCCCAATTTCAGTACACGTAAAACTCATGCACTTATTTAATTGCTAAATTATTCATTTAAATTTAAAATGAGTTTTAGCGATGCATGATTTATTTAAATGCATTACTTTAAATTATTTATGTTTAGTGATTCACGTTAAAATATTATTCGAGTTTCATGTTTCAGGCGATTATTTGATGCGGAATAGAGGAAAAGAGACCGACGACGATTTTTGGTAATTTTAGAACGTGGTAATTTATTTTAAGTTAGAATTGGGGCATTTTTAAATGATTCATAAGTTTTTAGCATTTTTAAAGTCTAATTAATTTATTTAGTAATTTTAAGATTTTAAAACTTTTAAAGTCTAGCACATGTACACTTTACTTTAATTAAGGGATATTAGTAAAGTTAGTGCTTGACTACCATTTAATTAGTGGTTAATTTATAATTAAGCAAAATTTTTATTCCCTACTTAAATCCAACTCACGCACACACACTTTCACACACACTAAAAACTGTTCACCCTCACACACACATATTTCATTCAAACTTTTATCATTTTTGAGTAGGGAAAAATCTAGGGTTCTTATACCTTCAGCAGCCGCCCCTCTCCTTTTATTTCTCCAGCCATTTTTGTGAGTTTTATTGCAAGAAAATCGAGCCACAATCGTCCCGGACCAAGCTTCGCACCGTCTCCGTGTCGTTATCGCCGTTTCGGTATTTTTAATTATCAAAAGACACGTATATTCTATTTTTTCCTGCGTCGATCATGTCATAGTATGTGTTCCGTTGTTTTATGCGTAAAAATCTATGTATGATGTGCAAGGTTTGGGAAGAAACATGTTGGATCGATTTTGAAACGTTTTCAGATCTAAAATCTCAAAATTTACAGTTTGTTTGAAAACTGCGATTTTTCGGTCGTGATTTTGAGAAAACTTTCAACATAAAAATCGTAGAAATTTTTGATACCTTTGATTTGATATAAAATTCAAAATATTTAAATACCAATTAAGTGAGTTATGGCATTTTTAGTGGGTCTGCTCAAGCTGCGTTTTTCTGAAAATATGTTATTGACGAATTCTTGAAGTTTTATTGTTGCAGGCTTCGTTGGGGATCGTCGTGTGATCGTTGCTGCATCTAGGTATGATTTTTATGATGTTGGGTTGGTATTTGGTGCGTCGGTTAGTGTCGTTAGGCACTTGAATTCATTAGACATCATAGGAAGTGATTTTGATGTCAAAACTCGTGTTCTTGAACTATATGTTGTCATAGGATGAAAGTCATTGGTTTGGGGTGTTTACTTGGGTTTGTTGCAATGTCATAGCGTCCTAGAATGGTTCTTGGAACGTTGATTCTTGGTTCATTCGGTTTTATAGTGAGAAATAGGCATCGTGTAAGGTTTTCCCCGTAAGTTCGATTTTCCTGAGGCTACACGGACCTGTACACAGACCCTGACACGGGGTTCGTGTATTTGTTTTAATTGGTGTGTCTTTTTCCAGTAGGTACTCGGATGCCTAGCCGGACCCTAACACGGGGTCCGTGCCTTTGTTCCTTCCAAAGGGCCGTCTCCCAGTGTCTACGAGGACCCCTACACGGACCTAGGCACGGGCTCCGTGCCTTCCTCCTTCTTCACGACACATTTCACAGTACCTACACGGACCCGGGGCCGGACCTGGGCACGGGGTCCGTGTACTTCAGTTTTTGGGAAAAATATTATTGAATGCTTTAAGGTTTGACGTCTTAGGGTAAAGTACTGATTAACAAGGTAGAGTCAAGGGAATTTTATTATGTCCTAAGGAAATGAATAAGCTCGAGTGTAAGCATGATTATTACGTCTAAGCTATGAAGTATAAGTGCTTGAATTCATGTTAGTATGTGCAGCAGTGGCCCCAAGCGAGATCCAACGAATCCCTCAACGCCCAATAAGCATGTTGACGTGCAAAAAGAAAGTATTTTTAAAATTTTGAGATATGCTAAATGTTTTGTGACCAAACTATGAACGGGCTTGGAAGCCGGATAACGTGTCCGGGGACCTCTCCAACTATGAACGGGTTTGGAAGTCGGTGAATATGGCCGAGGACCTCTCCACCCCGGTAAAGCATGACTGGGTTTAGATCAGGATTGGAAAGAGGTAAAGCATGACCAGGGACCAATCCACCCGTTAAATTATGAACGAGGATCTCATGTATGTGGCAGTGGATTTTCCTTGTCAGCCAGTACTGTGGTTTAGTCTGATCAAGCAATTTTATGTATGGGTCACACGCTTTGAAACATGTCTCTACGCAAAATTATGTTATGTATGCACAAGTATGTAAGATGCAAGTATGTTTACGAAAGTTTTATGATCATGGCACGTCTATATTACGCTATTATGTTCAACTTCCAAGTACGCTCATGTTGTCAAGTTCAAGCTCATGTTTCTAGTATGTACGTCCTATTTTGAAGATGCATGTGGTTTTATTACGTAGTACTTGCTACCTTCCAGTTTATATATGTTGAGTTTTTAGACTCACTAGACTTGATCGATGCAGGTGAGGATGATTTCGAGGAGACTAGGGATGGGGACCAAGGAGCAGGCTTGAACTGAGCAGGAGGCTAGATCCGAGGATCGCCCAAGTTTTTAAGTTTTTATGAAATGTCAAATACTCTGATTTCAGTTACTGGTTACGAGATTTTAAGCAAATACTTTTGTCAAAGTTTATTTCTAGAACTTTTGTTGCAACTACTTTAGTAACGTACGGTTCATTTTATTCGGATTTTCAAGGTTCACGACTTACTTAAGAAAATTTTTAATTTTTCGCAAATTTTAAGTAGTGTAAAAGTACGGTACGTTAAAGTCGAAACTGCAATGCACACGTTACACTTCGGGATGATTTTGCCCCTATTTTCAAATGGATTTGGAAAAAACTCAAAACATGAAAGTTTTTGTCCTATGTATTAGATTTCCAATGAATTTGGTTTCATTTCATTTGGACTAATACTCAGAGAATTATGCTGAAACCCGTAAAATATGTCACTTTTCTATTGCGGTTCAGCACATCGTTCAACTACAAATCAATTTCTAATACAATCTTTCATTATTATCACCTATAATTTCTCACTTTCATTGTCAATTATATACTTCATACACTTAATAGCATAACAATTTCATGAATTATCGATAATCAACATAAGATTTACGATAATGCGATACACTTTCCTTACATCAAAGCTCACCAAGGAAAAATGATATGTGTGTTAGAACACATACACTTGTCATTCCAACCCGTCATCAATAGAAATACCCATATATGCAGTAGTAAGAATGCAAAATTAGTTGACACACAAAGAAATGTCATTTTTTTTGTAGACTCGCATCAATATCATTCAGGATTTAAATAGAGAGAGGAATAAACACTAGATACTTCATGGATCAAACAACTTAACTCTATCTTACTTCTTTTTTGTGTGTTTTTTTTTATTTTTTTGTTTTATACAAACATGCAGAAAAATTGAAAACTAGAAATAAAGCTATATACCCCCTCCCACACCTATATGTGACAATGTCCTCAGTGGCATAAAATGTAGATTTTGAACTCATACAATAAAAACACAAGAAAAGTTGGAGAACTCCTTTTACAATTGTCAGGGATCGTAGAAAAATGCTATCTACTGTTGCGATGGGGGAATGATGGTGTGAACCCCATGTGCTTGTAAAATGCCAACTGATTTTGGTCCATTCGAGTCAATTGCTGCGTGATCTCGTTAATTTCCACGTCAAAACTTCTTCGAGGAGGTGTGGAAAATGTTTGTGATGGAGGTTCACGTGAGTTCAAAGGCTCGTCTGAGGCATCCGAGTCAGAGTTAGGGTGGCTGGATCATTCCATTGCAAGACGTGGTGGATAAAAATAGAGGACTCTATGTATATGTTCTATTTGTCCAATACTTTCTAAACAATGAGAGTTTAAAGGTTGGATAGAACAAGCGGCATGAAAATCATTATCATTGAGATTAAGCAAATTCAGGTTAACGGCAAGTGCAGTGATCAAAGAACCAAGAATCAAATGGCGTTTATGATCTATCACACTAGCGAATTGGGAAACCAACCAATAGTGATGGATCGTGTGCTTACCGTTTTACCAAAAGCTATAGCTGGTGGTAATGGTGCAACTCAAATCTTTTAAACTGCACAACAACTCAAGCACCACGGTTCGATCGCTCTACCAAGCAGGGACAATTATTACACTCAACAATATCCCTCCCAATAATTGCACTCCTTGCAATCAATGGGAATCGAACCTGTGACCTTGGCTCTGATAACAATTATGGATCGTGTGCTTACCGCTTTACCAAAAGCTATAATTGATTGATCGTGTTCTCGGCACGAGTGAGGTGCTTTCAACACAATGAAACAATGAGCTGCAATAGCTCGTGTTCTAAGAATGTTTACACCAATGAATAGATCAAGTTTGACATTAAACCAAGCAAAAAATACTTGAAGTAATCCTTCGTTAAGAAAACTGATAGATTTTATATCCCGTGCAATTGAATAATTGAAATTACGGGAAATCAGTTAGAGTTTATATCAGCTCAGTTATGGACATAACTGAACTGATCAAAACAGTTACGAACAAAAACAAGCAGTTAAACAGAAATAACACAAGATATGTTTATGGATGTTCGGAGACTGAACTGCTCCTACGTCACCCCTTCTACCTCCTCGGGTAGGATACACTAGAAGAATTAGATTTATACAACTGATTGTATAAATTTACACAGCTTAGAACGTACACAACTGCCTAACTGAACTCCTATACTAGACTGAAGGCAGCACCTTCCAGCCAACACTTCTTTAACGTCTATTTGAGAGACTACATACACAAGTTTAATGTCTTTGTGCAAGACTATGTTTGAGTGGTGGTGAGTATGTTCGTGTGAGAACTGAACAATGATAACAACCCTAAGGTGTTCTCACACACTGAGGGAAATATGCTTCTACACTAAGCTGATATAACTTTGAAGTGTTGCCTTCCAGCCAACACTTGTTTAACATCTGTGTGTCAAAGACTACATACACAAGTTTAATGTCTTTGTGCAAGACTATATTTGAGTGGTGGTGAGTATGTTCGTGTGAGAACTGAACAATGATAACAACCCTAAGGTGTTCTCACACACTGAGAGAAATAAGCTTCTACACTAAGCTGATATAACTTTGAAGTGTTCCCTCGAATGGGCTGATTGCTTCTTCAAAGCAGATATGCAATATGCGTGCCCTTTCTTCTTTCTGATGAGCACACTCTGTGTATATATATATCGTGTATATCATGTGTGTATCATCATCTTTTTTCTTAACTGATCTTCAGCTTCTATTTATAGGTGTTTGGCCGAACGTACAGTGAGACTCAGTGAATTAATCCGTTGCAGTTTGAATTTGTTCCCCCAAATAGATGACTGGAACATTTGGCTTTAAACGCAGCTGCAACGTCTCTTATTGTACCTTGAATACAATGCTTTTGTACCTTTGTGCACAGCTAGATTCCATTAAGTAAGCTTGTCGTATCTGCAACTGATTGCTCCTAACTGATATTCTGACTGGTCAGTTGAACTGGTCTTTAACTGGCGAGGTGAAATCAGTTGACTCGTCAGCGAAACTGATTTCATTGATTCAGTTGAACTGGTCAGTTGGGCTCTTCATCTGTAACGCCCCGAAAATTTAAAGGTCCAGGCGAACCACATGCATTTGAATTATTAAATTCTCTTTATTTTAATTAAATGTTTAATTGCATGAATTAATTATGTTGTGCATACTTGCATGTTTAAAATATATTTTTCAACATGGTTGCATTAAAATTGTATTTTAAGGAATATTCAAGTGACGATCGAGGAACAGGGACCGAAGGCTGAAAAACGTAAAATGTTTTTATTAAATAATTGTTTTTAATTATTTAAAATATGAGTGTTACTTTTTAGTATTTTTGAAAATATGGGGTTTTGAGATGATTTTATACGCCGGGACGTAAATTTTATCGGTGTTGTTTTTCAAATAAAATACGAACTTTTTAGCAATCCGGCTAATAAATTCACAAATTTATTTATACCAAAACTTTGTTAATATTTTATTTAAAACCTAATTAGACTAATGGGCTTAATTTAATTGGCTTAATAGGCCTAAGGCCTAGTTAGTAATTTAATTAGTGTATTTAATAGATATAAAGCACTTAAAACCCTAACCATGCAACTCATTCTCACGGCAACCACTCCAAAAATTCAGAAACACTCTCAAAACCACACGCAGCACACACACACAACTTTTGAAGGGGAAATTCGAAGGTGCCAAGGGGAAACAAGCCAAGGTTTCGTCCCGTTTTTCGTCGTCAACGTTATTTCATGTGTATTAAACGCAAAGGCACGCCATACATCTCCTTTTCTCATCCATCATATCATATTAATGTTTTAATTATTGGATGCATGAAGAACATGATATATTTTTCAGTATTTTCGAAATATTGCATGCACACATGAGGAAACATGATTTTTGAATCCAAAAACTTATATATTAATTGGTTAAGGGGCTGCCATGACCTGAGGTAAGATCAAGAGAGGTTTTTCAATGTTTTAAAGTCACACATACAAGCCTAAACCACCCCAAAGTCGAAGGAAATAAGCCATGCGAAAACTGTAAGTTGCTATCAAGGGTTTGGGGTGATCGGGTTCAATGGATAAGGTGTTGGCTTGGTCTTGGCTGGGTTCAGTCATGGGTCAGGGGGAGAGTCCTAGCCAAGCTGGGACTCGAGTTAGGGGCTGGGAAAAGAGTCCTAGCCATGCTAGGACTCTACCGAGAATCTAGGCACTGGGAGGGAAGGGCTCGGTCCAGGGCTCAGGGGCTAGGCTAGGGCGAGTCCTTAGGGTCCTAGGTAGGTGTAATTTATGGGGGTTCAGGGTCTGGAGCGCCGGCTAGGGCCACAAGCACCGAAACTTAGAGTCCATGCACAACTGGACTCTCGGCCAGCTTATGGGTAAGGGAAAGGGGGCTCGTTTTTGTTGTTTGGGTTGGTTTCTTAGTGTTTTAAGGGTCCAGTAGGTTAATTTAGGATGTTGGTCAAGTTTTGGACCAACATGGTTTGGGGGTAACTCGTAAAAATCGAAAGTTGGCTCGGGGTCGAAGTTTAGGTGTCAAAATAGGGTCTCTAACTAAGAAAAAATTGAAAAACGGCTCACGGGGGGCGAGTTGTGGTTCATAAGGGCTAAAATAATATAAAAAGACTAAATTTAGAATTTGTGAATTTTATATTAAAGTTTGGGATTTTTCGGGATTAAAACACCGTCAAAACAATTAATTAATGTTAAATGAAAAAGTATAATATTTAAGCTAAATAAAATTATGGAAAAATTAATTTAGGCTTAAATAATTATTTGGGACATGTTAGAGTCAATGAATTCAAGAAAAAGTCAAATTCGAGGAATTTTACGTCTAGGGGTAAAACGGTCTTTTTACATCGGGAAATTAGTAAACGTCATGGCAGTACCCTAAATGCTGTTTTTATGATATTATGAATATTTTTAATAGTTTATGAAACTTTTATGATTAAGTTATGATTTTTTTTAAATGTCCAATGGATTTTTATGATTTAAAGTTGACATTTAAAAGACATGTTGCATGCTTGGTTTCACAAATAAAAATGTTATGTTATGTATGATTTTATAAAGTGATGAAAATGTAAAACGTTGAAGGAAGTGAAGTAATTGTGACTAATTCGTTAATGATGGCGATGTGAGGGTGATGGTCCCAGTGGGAGCCTGACGATCGTGTTTCCATTATTGCGAATATGAGGTTATGAGGTTTGAGGTAAGGATGGGAATATCGTGAGGGGAGAAGGCCCCAGAGGGAGCCCATTTATGGGAGAAGGCCCCAGAGGGAGGCCCGACGATCGTATTTCTATTCGATCATGATAGGCCAGGGCCCAGTTGACCGGTGAGAGTGTCGCTGGTGTCCTCCCCCCTCCCAGTACTGTGGTTACATGTAGATGGATCCATCGACTTTTGAGATCTGAGGAAAGTCACAATTAACGAACTGAATTCAACAAAGGAAAAAGGAAAATGTTTATGATCACGTTAAAATGTTTTATGTCAGGATAAGAAAAAAAGGTTAAGGTTTATTTATGCATATCATGAAATGTTATTTTTACCTAAAAGTATTTTTTCACTGTTGCATGCGATTTTATATGTATTATTTGTTATCCAGATTATGGAGTGTTGAGTCTTTACACTCACTAGGTGTGATGGATGCCGGTGGGTATGAGGGAGGTCTCGACGAGTGATTCTACTGGACTGTCGGTGCACACAACCCGAGGACCAACGCTTCTATTATTCTGCATTATGACTTTTGACTCATGATTTATGATTAAAGATTTTTAAGACAATTTACTTATGCTTTTGAGAGATTTTTGAGAGGTTTAGTATTGGCTATAATTTTCAAACTTATTGCTTTTAGGTTTGGTAAACATGCGAAGATTTCATTTTATGACTATTGCACTTGATTTTTAAAATGCTAGGTGGTTGGTATATTATTTTTAAAGGGGTAAAGTTTTTTAATATTTTCATGAGGTTTGAGTACATGGCCGAAAATTGAGTGTTTATAAAAAAAAAAATTTCCTAGTACTTTTAAAGCAATAAAAAGGGCAGGACGTTTCAGTTGGTATCAAAGCAAAGGTCCTGTAAAGGGTTGTGCCACCATCAGCGTCGGAAAGATCAGTCGTCAAGCCTCAAAGTTGTAAGTTTTTAGTTGCTTATTATGATTCAATTTGTTGTTACCTGCATAAGTACATGAATTATATGTTCACGACACGTGTTTAATAGCATTATGAGGATATATGTTTTATATGCATTAGAATTTTCATACGTGATATGATATGAATTAAGAAAGTATTTGATTTCAACGCATGTTGGCTTCGTGGTGGAATTGGACTATGTTGATTTTTTTTGGGTTTTAGTATTGACGTTTTACTTTTTGGGCTATAAGTTAATCATGAATATCATAAATGCTTTGGGACACGTAGATTTTTCTAAAAAAATACTAATGACTCATAGGTATTAGTTGAATTAATTTTTGAGAATTAGACGTAAGAAATAAAGATTTAAGGATTTGCAACGACTTGGGAGTAAGAAAATGTATAAATTAGGATTTTATGTTTTGATGAAAGGTAAGACTGGTTATAGGAATTGATTTTTGGGTAAATAAGTTTAAAATTATCGAAAGTATGTTATGGGAAACTCGTAGAAAAGAATTAAGAATGCCAAGAACTTATGGGTTAATAGTAGGATTTTTGAAATTAAGGACCAATTAGGATGATTTTTGAGGAAATTAAGAATTGATTTTTGTGATTTTTAAAGAATTTGGGAACTAGTTTAGCAATCAGTGAGAATTGAATGGTTTAAATGGTAAGAATTTTGAGGATTTAGACTTTTTAAGAATATTTAAAACCTTGGGACATCTTGGTTATAGGATTATAAGGAATTTGAATCAAGGATTTTTAAGAATGACTCAATAATAGGCTTGAAAATCTAAGCGTTAGCGGATACGTTTGGGATTTTAAGATTGAAATTTGATAGGTCGACGAACATTTTGGGTATAAATTAAGGAAAGTAATATACAATAAGTTTGGTTATCCATCTTCTAATATTGGGAATTGTAAGAAAACTTGTGATTCGATGTTATAATATTAACAACACTAAGTCATTATGGATCTTTTTAAGTTACAATTCGCAAATCAGGATTTAGAAGAAAATTTATTTGGGATCAAGAGGACGTAAGGACATTTTTATAACTTAAGTTTCATCAGAGTAGCGCAGCGGAAGCGTGGATTTTTGGGATACTAGAATTAAGTCTAAACTTTGGGTTATTAAGGATAAGAGAATTTTGAGGACAAATTCAATTTAAGGGGGGAAGATTGTAACGCCCCGAAAATTTAAAGGTCCACGCGAACCACATGCATTTGAATTATTAAATTCTCTTGTATTTTAATTAAATGTTTAATTGCATGAATTAATTATGTTGTGCATACTTGCATGTTTCAAATATATTTTTCAACATGGTTGCAATAAAATTGTATTTTAAGGAATATTCAAGTGACGATCGATGAACAGGGACCGAAGGCTGAAAAACGTAAAATGTTTTTATTAAATAATTATTTTTTAATTATTTAAAATATGAGTGTTGCTTTGTAGTATTTTTGAAAATATGGGACTTTGAGGTGATTTTATACGCTGGGACGTAAATTTGATCGGTGTTGGTTTTTCAAATAAAATACGAACTTTTTAGCAATCCGGCTAATAATTTCAAAAATTTATTTTTACCAAAACTTTTTTAATATTTTATTTAAAACCTAATTAGACTAATGGGCTTAATTTAATTGGCTTAATAGGCCTAAGGCCTAGTTAGTAATTTAATTAGTGTATTTAATAGATATAAAGCACTTAAAACCCTACCCATGCAACTCATTCTCACGGCAACCACTCCAAAAATTCAGAAACACTCTCAAAACCACACGCAGCACACACACACAACTTTTGAAGGGGAAATTCGAAGGTGCCAAGGGGAAAGAAGCCAAGGTTTCCGTTTTTCATCGTCAACGTTATTTCGTGCGTATTAAACGCAAAGGCACGCCATACATCTCTTTTTCTCATCCATCATATCATATTAATGTTTGAATTATTGGATGCATGAAGAACATGATTTATTTTTCAGTATTTTCGAAATATTGCATGCACACATGAGGAAACATGATTTTTGAATCCAAAAACTTGTATATTAATTGGTTAAGGGGCTGCCATGACCTAAGGTAAGATCAAGAGAGGTTTTTCAATGTTTTAAAGTCACACATACAAGCCTAAACCACCCCAAAGTCGAAGGAAATAAGCCATGCGAAAACTGTAAGTTGCTATCAAGGGTTTGGGGTGATCTGGTTCAATGGATAAGGGGTTGGCTTGGTCTTGTCTTGGGTCAGGGCTCGGCTAGGGTCAGTCATGGGTCAGGGGGAGATTCCTAGCCAAGCTAGGACTCGAGTTAGGGGCTGGGAAAAGAGTCCTAGCCATGCTAGGACTCTACCGAGAATCTAGGCAGATTGTGTGCAGGGGTGCGCAGCTTTCTGGGAGGGAAGGGCTCGGTCCAGGGCTCAGGGGCTAGGCTAGGGCGAGTCCTTAGGGTCCTAGGTAGGTGTACTTGATGGGGGTTCAGGGTCTGGAGCGCCGGCTAGGGCCACAAGCACCGAAATGTAAAGTTCATGTACAACTGGACTCTCGGCCAGCTTAGGGGTAAGGGAAAGGGGGCTCGTTTTTGTTGTTTGGGTTTGTTTTTTAGTGGTTTAAGGGTCCAGTATGTTAATTTAGGATGTTGGTCAAGTTTTGGACCAACATGGTTTGGGGGTAACTCGTAAAAATCGAAATTTGGCTCGGGGTCGAAGTTTAGGTGTCAAAATAGGGTCTTTAACTAAGAAAAAATTGAAAAACGGCTCACGGGTGGCGAGTCATGGTTCATAAGGGCTAAAATAATATAAAAAGACTAAATTTAGAATTTAGGAATTTTATATTAAAGTTTTGGATTTTTCGGGATTAAAACACCGTCAAAACAATTAATTAATGTTAAATGAAAACGTATAATATTTAAGCTAAATAAAATTATGAAAAAATTAATTTAGGCTTAAATAATTATTTGGGACATGTTAGAGTCAATGAATTTAAGAAAAAGTCAAATTCGAGAAATTTTACGTGTAGGGGTAAAACGGTCTTTTTACACCGAGAAATTAGTAAACGTCATGGCAGTACCCTAAATGCTGTTTTTACGATATTATGAATAATTTTAATTGTTTATGAAATGTTCATGATTAAGTTATGATTTTTTTTAAATGTCCAATGGATTTTTATGATTTAAAGTTGACATTTAAAAGACATGTTGCATGCTTGGTTTCACAAATGAAAATGCTATGTTATGTATGATTTTATAAAGTGATGAAAATATAAAACGTTGAAGGAAGTGAAGTAATTGTGACTAATTCGTTAATGATGGCGATGTCGTGAGGGTAATGGTCCCAGTGGGAGCCCGACGATCGTGTTTCCATTATTGCGAATATGAGGTTATGAGGATATGAGGTTTGAGGTAAGGATGGGAATATCGTGAGGGGAGAAGGCCCCAGAGGGAGCCCATTTATGGGAGAAGGCCCCAGAGGGAGCCCATTTATGGGAGAAGGCCCTAGAGGGAGCCCCGACGATCGTATTTCTATTCGATCATGATAGGCCAGGGCCCAGTTGACCGGTGAGAGTGTCGCTGGTGTCCCCCGCCGCCCAGTACTGTGGTTACATGTAGATGGATCCATCGACTTTTGAGGTTTGAGGAAAGTCACAATTAACGATCTGAATTCAACAAAGGAAAAAGGAAAATGTTTATGATCACGTTAAAATGTTTTATGTCAGGATAAGGAAAAAGGTTAAGGTTTATTTATGCATATCATGAAATGTTATTTTTACCTAAAAGTATTTTCACTGTTGCATGCGATTTTATATGTATTATTTGTTATCCAGATTATGGTGTGTTGAGTCTTTATACTCACTAGGTGTGATGGATGCAGGTGGGTATGAGAGAGGTCTCGACGGGTGATTCTACTGGACTGTCGGTGCACACAACCCGAGGACCAACGCTTCTATTATTCCGCATTATGACTTTTGACTCATGATTTATGATTAAAGATTTTTAAGACTATTTACTTATGCTTTTGAGAGATTTTTGAGAGGTTTAGTATGAGTTATAATTTTCAAACTTATTGCTTTTAGGTTTGGTAAACATGCGACGATTTGAGTACATGGTTGAAAAGTGAGCGTTTATAAAAAAAAAAATTTTCCGACTACTTTTAAAGCAATAAAAAGGGCAGGACGTTTCATCATCAGTTGAACACTTCATTAGCTAGCCGGGCTTCTGAAGGTCTTCTGCTGAACCCCTTCTCAACTGGACAATCATTTGAACTGCTTTTGATACTTCAGTTGTACTGATTCAGTTCGATCATTCAGTTGGCACTTTCAGTTTACGTCTTGATAGCTTCAGTTTTGGCTCAGTAACTGATCAATTCGATCAGTCACAACATCTGTACACTCGGTAAATCATTAGAAACAAAATAACAAGTTTTGTTAACATCAAAATCAAGATTGCGAACATGAAATGTTCCAACAATCTCTCCCTTTTTTATGATCACAGTACTTGAATAGTTAAAGCGATTTAAAAACAAATTTTCAGTTCGATGGATAGCTGAAAGAAGAGCTCCCCCTCAACAACTGAATAAGACGATTTGAAAACAATTTTTCATTTTGAGGGATATCAAAAATAAGTTTTAAATAAAAACTTTTCCTCAAAAGCTGAATCAAAAACTCCCCCTCAAAAATATAATTGTTGCGCGATTTTAAAAGGAATTTTAAGCAACAAACACTCAAGCAGTCAAGGCAACATATAAACTGGAAAAATCAGTTCAGTTACATGCAAACTAACTGGATACACTTGATGTTAATTTAATCCATTACGCGTCCCTTGTATTAATATAAAGCACACCATCTTGTGTAAGGGAATTTTTACTATACTTAGCAAATATCAAATAACATCAAGTATCAGTCAATTTATATAAAATTGAATTGAATGTACCAACAATTGGTCACCTAGAATTCTTGGAATGCGCATCAATTTTAAGTTTTTTTTGCCATAAGAACAGCTAATTGCCTTGGACTTGATCTCTGTGCTGGCTAACTGGTCTAACTGATGCAAACTAGACTCAACTGATGCTGAACCGCAATGATCATCTACTAGAATCTGATATGGCAATGAAGCGGCGGCACTTCTGATGATTAAGCTCCACTTAACTCATCAGTTTCAGCTGGTAGTTGGGTTTCGTCTATTGATCAGTTGAACTGGTAAACTGACAACTAAAATCTTGTCCGCTGAATAGTTTAGCTATCCTGTTGTCAGTTGAACTCAAGAATCCTACAAACAGCTAAACAACAAAATATCACAGCAAACATATAAGATATTATCAGAGGGTTTTGAAAGCCATTTTAAAACATTTTAAAACACATTTTAAAAATCAGTTTTCAAATGTCTTTCTTAGAACAGCTATCTCTGATACCAATTGATGAATCGTGTGCTTACCGCTTTACCAAAAGCTATAGTTGGTGGTAATGGTGCAACTCAAATCTTTTAAACCGCACAGCAACTCAAGCATCACGGTTCGATCGCTCTACCAAGTAGGGACAATTATTGCACTCAACAAATAGCCAAGATTTTCCTTCATTCAATTTTGCATACACCACATAAAGAAAAATTCAGCTTTTGTTAACACACTTGCAAAATTATTTCGACCTAAAAAGTAAAAGAAAAGAACCGATGAATGTATTTCCACGTTGGATTATGTAGGTAATTGTAACGTCCAAAAACCAACTCACGTAAACTACATGCATGCAAATGATTTAAATTGCATATTTCATTTATTTTAAATTCTTGCATGATGCATACGGCATGATTAAGAGACTAATTGCATAATGTTATGAAAACTGTAGATTTTACTTGAATATTCGATAATAGGCTGGGGAAAGGACACCGGAGACGACCAAGATAAAATAAATATTTTTCGATAAATATTTTTAAGACGTATTAATATGACTAAATATGATTAAATTTTTCTAAAAATGATAGAGTTTGAATTATTTTACGAGTCGAGCTCGATTTTATTCGGGAAGCCGGTTCTGGGCAAACGAGGGACTTTTAAAAGATCAAAATTATTATTTTCGAAAACTAAATTTTATAAACTTATAATTTTCAATTAAATAGGTGTTATTGGGCCTAATTCACCTAGGATAAGTATGCCTGATTACACCTAAACTCAAAGGCCCAAAACCTAAGCCCATTAATATGCAAATTAAAAATTATAAAAAGGATTCCTAGGTATTTTGAGGCTCATATCAGCCGAACACACACACTCCACACACAATAAAATTCTAAAAAATTTAAGATGTAGAAAACAAGGAGTCTTCGTCGCCAGTTCGATCTTTTTCGCGCTCCACGCCAACAATCGCATATAAAAGCGTTCTAAAATGCAAATGCACGTTTCTGAATTCTCTTGACGCATCATTCAATCCATATTATGCATGTTTTATGTATTTTAGCATGAAAAATATTGGAGTTTAAATTGCTTATCGTATTGATGATTATTTTCAAAATTTTGATGATTTTACGCTCGTTTGGAAAAACTTATGTGTTGGAACTTTTCAAGTTCGCAATCTTTGCTTAATTTTGATGTTAACAAAACTTTTTATTTTGTTTCTAATAATCTACCTTAAGTGCGCAGCAGCTGAAATAGTCGAAACTGAAGCGATCGAGATGCTAACTGAAATCGCTAACGGATCGCACAAACTGACCAGCTAAACTGATGAATCGTAAGAGCATTCAACTGGTAAAGAGTCCAGCTGACCAGTTCAACTGAATCAGTGAAATCAGTTAAGTTGAAGAGCCAACTGATTTCACCTCACCGCAACAAGACCAATTCAACTGACCAGTTCAGAACTTCAGTTAGGTGCAGACCAGTTGTGGCATTCGACGACTTACTTAATTGATTACAGCTGTGCGCAAAGGTACAAAAGAAATTATACTATCACAGTAAAATTATGAACGTTGAATCAGAAGCTTAAAGCCAAAAGTTCCGGAATGGATTCCAAGGAACAAATTCAAAATGCAACGGATACAATAATTGAGTCTCACTGTACGATCAAGCTTCGCGCCTATAAATAGAAGATCAGTGAAGACTCAGAAACACAACGATATACTCAGTGTGTCAAAAAGAGAGAATACAACAAAGAAGAAGGGTACGCATATCGCATATCAGCTTACAAGAAGCAATCAGCCCAGTTGTGAGGGAATACTTCAAAGTTATATCAGCTTAGATTAGAAGCTTATTTCCCTCAGTGTGTGAGAACACTTTCGGGTAGTGTTCATTGTTCAGTTCTCACACACACGCACACATACACCACCACCCAAATTACAGTCTTGCAGAAAGACAATAAACTTGTGTATGTAGTCTTTGACACATAGACGTTAAACAAGTTTTGGCTGGAAGGTGCTGCGTTCGGTCTAGGCTAGGAGTTCAGTTAGGTAGTGGGTAAGTCCTAAGCTGTGTAAGATTTGTACAAGGTGTTGTATAAATCTAAGTCTTCTAGTGTATCCTACCCGTTGAGGTAGAAGGGGTGACGTAGGAGCAGTTGAAGTCTCCGAACATCCATAAACGTATCCTATGTCTTTTAACTGTTTAACTGCTTGTTTTTTTCTTAACTGATTTGATCAGTTCAGTTGATATCAGTTCAGCTCTGTCCATAACTGAACTTATATAAGCTCTAATTGATTTTCCCGTAACTTCAGTTCTTCAGTTGCACAGTGTATAAAACATATCAGTTTTCTTAAAGAAGGATTATTTCAAGTGTTTTCCGATTGGTTTAATACCAAACTTGATCTAATTCATCGATGTATACATTCTTAGAACACGAGCTATTGCATCTCATTGATTTATTGTGTTGAAAGCACCCCTAAGGTTCCGAGCACACGATCCGTCAAGTAGTATCAGAGCGAGTTGTTTTAAGAAGGACATTTGAAAATTGATATCTTAAAATGTATTTTCCAATGGTTTTCAAAACCCTTTTAAAAATTTTATATATCATGCGTTTATTGGAGAAGAGTGGATTGGCTCTGCAAGTAACATCGTAGCCACTTCACTCGACTCCGTAATTTTGCTGTTTGAGCAGCTTACAGGGTTTTGAGTTCAACTGACAGAAGAACTGCAAAACTGATATTGGACAAGACCTCAGTTGCCAACCTACTAGTTCAACTGATCAGCAGATGAAGCCCAACTGACAGCTGGAATGTTGGATGATTAGGAGGTTAATCATCAGCAGTATGCCGCCGCTTAACTGCCATATCGGATCAGAAGAGATGATCAATGCGGTTCAGAAATCAGTTGAGTTCAGTTTGCATCAGCTAGACCAGTTAGCCAGCACAGAAGTCAAGTTCATAGCAGCTAGCTGTTCATCTGGCAAAGAAATTCAAGACTATGCAGCATATCAAGCATTCAAGACGACCAGTAGTTGGTACATTTAGTTCTACTATGTGTAAACTGATTGCTAACTGATATTGTTTAAAATTCAGCTAAGTGTAGTAGCATTTTTCCCTTACATAACTGATGCGCTTAATTATAATACATGGGAAGTTTATTTGATTAAATAAACATCGAGTTATCCACTTAGTTTAAATATAACTGAACTAATATTTCCAGTTTTTGTGTAACCTTAAATGCTTGAATGATAATTGCTGCTGAAAATATTTTAAAATCATGTGACTGATTATATTTTTAAAGGGGAGTTTTTAATTCAGTTCTTGAGGGGGAGTTTTCTTTTCCCTCGAACTGAAAAATGTTTTTAAAATGTTTTTAACCCGTTTTTAAATTCAGTTTTTGAGGGGGAGTTTTTTTTAAACTGATTTTAAATATGTCATCCCTCAAACTGAAATTTCTTTTATTTGTTTTAAAATTTTATAGCTTTAACTGTTCAAGTTTTGTGAGCATCAAAAAGGGAGAGATTGTTAGAACTTTTCAAGTTCGCAATCTTTTCTTAATTTTGATGTTAACAAAACTTGTTATTTTGTTTCTAATAATCTACCTTAAGTGCGCAACAGCTGAAATAGTCGAAACTGAAGCGATCGAGATGCTAACTGAAATCGCTAACTGATCGCACAAACTGAACAGCTAAACTGATGAATCGTAAGAGCAGTTCAACTGATAAAGAGTCCAGCTGACCAGTTCAACTGAATCAGTGAAATCAGTTAAGCTTAAGAGCCAACTGATTTCACCTCACCGCAACAAGACCAGTTCAACTGACCAGTTCAAAACTTCAGTTAGGTGCAGACAGTTGCGGCATTCGACAGCTACTTAATGGATTACAGCTGTGCACAAAGGTACAAAAGCAATTGTACTATCACAGTACAATTATGAAAGTTGCATCAGAAGCTTAAAGCCAAAAGTTCCGGAATGGATTCCAAGAAACAAATTCAAAATGCAACGGATACAATAATTGAGTCTCACTGTACGATCAAGTTTCGCGCCTATAAATAGAAGATCAGTGAAGACTCAGAAACACAACGATATACTCAGTGTGTCAAAAAGAGAGAATACAACAAAGAAGAAGGGCACGCATATCGCGTATCTGTTAGAGTAGGTGCACGTCGAGCCAAGTGTTGGCCGAGTGTTCACAATGAAACTCTATGTATAAACAGTCTTTATTTTAATAATATTTGAAATTATTGTTTTGGCACATCTTTATCTGTATACCCATGCTAGTTGCATAGATAAAGCCCTTGAATATACAAATAGTAGAAAGATTATGGGATGCTCATATGATGAGTATCATGAAACTCATATTTGGAATACTGTATATTCTAAACGGTTCCTAGTCGATTCAGCCGCCGCTAAGAAGGATATAGGCCGCTCGAGCTTGAGACTAGTATCTGCGATGTGAGTACCATGTTTCATTGGTAGGGGACATTGTGATGTCCGAGCATGCAGATAGGTGCTCCTGGTAGAGTGCACTGAACAACCCTCCATTAAAGGACTTTCCAAGTGGTTCTCACTTATCGAGTGGAAAAGTCCTAGTTTATGGTTGTACACCATTAGTCCTTATGACCCGGGACAACATTGAGACTCTATGTGCTAGAATTACACTTTGACTTGTTTACCGACTCTCATGGGGTCATCAGGTGGCAAGGTTGGGTGTTCTGTC
>NW_027359205.1:0-472 GCF_012295235.1 Primulina huaijiensis | reverse complement strand
TAATGTATTTGAAAATTGTGATTTTCATAAACATTATTATGGACTAAATTAAATTAATTCAAGTGTTGAATTAATTAAACACTAGTGGACCTAGTAGAGTCCAAATAATTAAATTAATTCAAGTGTTGGATTAATTAAATCATATGGAGTCTTGTAGAGTTCAATTAAAATAATTATTTAACTAGTGGGGCTTGGGTAAATTCAAGTAATGTTTAATTAGTCTCAAATATGTTTGAGATAATTAAATTTAGTCCATGGTTTTTAATTTGATTAAAAACCATATAATATACATGCATGGGAGGTGAAAGGTTGGGAGACTACTTTTTGTGTTTTCAAGGCATGGCATGCAACTTTTGTTTTTTGCTTTTCTCACAACCAAGACAAGGAAATTAAGACACACTCATTCCCTCCCACTCTCCACCTTGGTCGAAATTTTCATTTTTTCTCTCCAAGTTTTTCTCTCATTTTCTTC
>NW_027359204.1:0-375 GCF_012295235.1 Primulina huaijiensis | reverse complement strand
AGCTTTGATTTGGTTCTTGAATCACTCAATTCCATTAAGAAATGAAAGAGATATGTAATTTTTACTAAAACTGGTCTGAAATTCCGAGTTAGTGCAGATTTGTGTACATGCCTTATGTTTATTCAAATTCTGGTATTAATCGGTTGGGATTATGAATTTAATGTTCAAATGAAAGTTATAGAGCATTGTCTTATCTTCAAAATGATAACAAATTGGCTTGATTCCATTGGATATTGAGGAAGTTATGCTCAAAATAATAAAGTGTGCCAGAAATGTGTTGACGCAGAATTCGTGAGAATGATGTTCTATGTTTCAGATTATGAACGAATAGGTAAACAACTTTGTTTGACAAGACTTTGTGAAGAACAATTGTTG
>NW_027359203.1:0-660 GCF_012295235.1 Primulina huaijiensis | reverse complement strand
ATTAGATTAATAAATTTTGATTAAAGTTTTTAATTATTTTTAAAATATACTAAAAAAAATTTATATTGAAATTCTAATTAACTCGATTACTGAACAACACACTTCCAACACCAATGTCTAACGCATGATGCACGTCGAGATGTGGAGGTCGAACTTTAAGTTTTTTTCAAATGTAAACGAGACTAATACGAGTTTACGGGTAAAAAAAATTTATCAATTTTTAGTATAATTTTAATTATTTTCGATCAAGCAATGAATAAAAGAATATAATTACCACAAATATAAGGGGCTTTTTTAAAAAATAATATAAATTAAAAAACTATTTATTAAAATATTTCAAAAATGGAAATGTTATCAAAATATAGCAATCCGAGAGAGATTCTTCCGGATTCTAAATTTTATTTTATTTTTTTTGAGAAAAAAGGTAATGGATTCAAATGAATCCGTGAGTCACAGATTCTCTCCCATTTCATCTATTTTTTTTTTGCGCAAATTTCCTCCGATTCATTTGCCCAAAATTCTTAAAGATTGTCACAGATTCTTGTTTTCGGTTGTGTTTTCCGACTACGCTACATTGGTTTATCGAGCATCAGTAATTTTGAAGTATTTGAAAATAATTAATTTATTTTTATTATTATTGAAATAATTTTGTTTTATAAT
>NW_027359202.1:0-392 GCF_012295235.1 Primulina huaijiensis | reverse complement strand
AAACCAGTAAGTTTAAGTTTGGGAATTATATTATAAAACTAAAATAAGTGGATTCCAATTTGCGCAGTTGGGCACGGTACCTGGAGTAATCTGCTTGAGTGGAAGAATCATTCAAGCAGAGGACACTGGACATGGCGTTTTGCTCGATGGTGAACTGGGTGGTGTTTGATAATTCTTGCATCACAGATTCCAATGTGTTGCCGTTGGGAAGATAAATATACTCATCGACGTCGAAATAGAATGTCCAATTGGCGGCGTATCGGTACCGGTGGAGGCAATCGTTCACCACCAAGAACTGGTTGTAATAGTACCCATCGTACTCGTCTTGTGCCCTGATATCCTGCAGCGTCACCCTCCCAGCTCGGATCCATGGCTCCAGTACCGCCCTGACC
>NW_027359201.1:0-323 GCF_012295235.1 Primulina huaijiensis | reverse complement strand
ATTAAATAAATAATAAGCAATTTACATGATAATTAAAATACCAATTCTCTACTAAATTACTAGCATCCCTAAATTTAAAAAAAAAATGCACATGCCTTAAACTTTAAAAATTTAAAAATCTTAAAATCACTTAATAAATTAAATTAGGCTTTAAAAATGCTAAAACTTAATAAATCATTTAAAATACCCCATTCTTAACTTAAAATAAAATACCACGTTTTAAAATTGCCAAAATCGTCACCGGTCTCTTTTCCCCTATCTCGCATCGAATAATCGCTTGAAATATGAAACTCAAGAAAACATTTAACGTGCATCACATAAAC
>NW_027359200.1:0-3553 GCF_012295235.1 Primulina huaijiensis | reverse complement strand
AGTCCAAGACCACCACAATCCTCTTTTCAACCTCCTCCCAGATTTGAGAGCAGTGGGAGAGAAGACCAGTTGAAAGCGAAAGGCAAACAGTTGAAGAGGTCAGGGAGTAGTTCGACGAGCTCCAGTGGATCACGACAGAGAGGTCCTGGTCAGAGTACAGAGTATACAGGTGTGTATTGCAGTTCTTGTGGAGGCAGACATGCCACTGAACAGTGTCAGGGAGTGATGGGTCGTTGCAATATTTGCAGACAGCAAGGACACTTCGCCAGGGTTTGTCCACAGAAAGGGGTACAGCAAGCTCAGAGTGTAGGAGCATCTGGTTCCGTAAATCAGCCTGAGAGGCAAGCTTCATCTGTTCATTCCTTTCAGCCAACCCCTACACAGACCCAGCCTTGAGCCAGAGGTAGCCAGACAGTCAGCCAGCCTCCTAGACAGCAGGCTCAAGTATTTGCACTGACAGAAGAGCAGGCCCAAGATGCACCAGATGACGTGATCGCAGGTAACTGTTTCCTTTGCGGTTATCCTGCTTATGTATTGATAGATACCCGTGCATCTCATACATTCATATCAGAACGCTTTGCATTGTTACACTCATTGCATGTCGAGTTATTAGCCACTGTAGTGTCTGTTACTTCTCCGTTGGGAAGTGGTCTTATATCCGTGACTTCAGTCAGACAGTTTATGCTATAGTTCGAGGGTCACGAGATTGAGTTAGACTGCGTTGTGCTTGGGCTATCTGATTTTGATTGTATTGTCGGTATCGATATGTTAACCAAGTACCGAGCCACCGTAGATTGTTTCCAGAAGATTGTCAGATTCAGACCAGAGATGGCTGACGAGTGGAAATTCTACGGTAAGGGTTCCAGATATCGGATTCCCTTAGTATCTGTTTTGACGATGACACGATTGTTACAGAGAAGAGCAGAAAGGTTCCTTGTCTATTCAGTAGATCTACTGAAATCGAGCCCGTCATTGGCAGATCTGCCAGTGGTACGTGAATTTGCCGATGTATTCCCCGACGAGATTCCAGGGTTACCTCCAACTCGAGAGGTAGATTTTAGCATCGATCTCATTCCAGGTACCGTTCCTATATCTCGAGCTCCGTATAGAATGGCGCCAATCGAATTGAAAGAATTAAAAATTCAGCTAGAAGATCTTCTAGCCAAAGGATATATCAGACCGAGTGTTTCTCCTTGGGGCGCTCCAGTGCTATTTGTGCGAAAGAAAGACGGTTCAATGAGATTGTGTATTGATTACCGGCAACTGAACAAGGCGACGGTAAAGAACAAATACCCATTGCCTCGTATCGACGATTTATTTGATCAGTTGCAGAGATCTTCTGTTTATTCCAAGATCGATCTGCGATCTGGATATCACCAACTACGAGTCAGAGATGCAGACATACCAAAGACAGCATTTCGAACCAGGTATGGACATTATGAGTTTATTGTCATGCCTTTTGGTTTAACGAATGCTCCAGCGGTGTTTATGGGACTGATGAATCGTGTTTTTCAGAAGTATCTAGATGAGTTTGTTATTGTTTTTATTGATGATATTTTGGTATATTCCAAGAGTATGGTTGAGCATGCCGAACACTTAAGAATTGTGTTGCAGACGCTGAGAAATGAGAAATTATATGCCAAACTGTCAAAATGCGAGTTTTGGCTGAGACAGATTGTCTTTTTGGGGCATATTATATCTGGAGACGGTATTTCTTTTGATCCAAGTAAAGTTGAAGCTGTAATCAGTTGGCCTAGACCGACTTCTGTGCCAGAGATACGCAGTTTCATGGGTCTAGCAGGGTACTATCGACGATTCATCAAAGATTTCCCCAGTATCGCGAAGCCTATTACCCAGTTGACACAAAAGAATGCGCCATTTGTGTGGTCTGAAGCTTGTGAGTCTAGCTTCTTGGAGTTGAAGAGACGATTGACCAGTGCTCCAGTATTGACGATACCTTCAGGTACGGGTGATTTCGTTGTATATTGTGATGCATCTCCCAAAGGGTTAGGATGTATTCTTATGCAGCGAGGACATGTGATTGCATATGCCTCGAGACAGTTGAAGCCACACGAGACTCGTTACCCAATTCATGATCTTGAATTGGCGGCCATTGTATTTTCACTCAAGATATGGCGCCACTATCTCTATGGCGAGAAGTTTGAAATCTATTATGATCACAAAAGCCTGAAGTATCTGTTTTCTCAGTCAGAATTAAACATGAGACAACGAAGATGGCTCAATTTGCTGAAAGATTTTGATTGCGAAATCAAGTACTATCCAGGGAAGTCTAATGCAGCAGCAGATGCCTTAAGTCGAAAAGTATGCGCCTTATCCTTATCGACGATAGGTGTTTCTAATTTGATTGAGAATTGCTGTTTGTCTGGATTAGCATTTGACACAGAGAGTAGACCATTGCGACTTGCTATGATTCAATTAGAACCAGATTTGATTGTTCACATTAAAGAAGCACAGAAAAATGATCAAAATGTTCAGAAGTCGATTCAGATGGTCAGATCCGGACATCATTCAGAGGCTCAGGTACATGATAATGTTTTGTATGTAAATCACCGTCTTGTGGTGCCAGATATTTCAGATTTGAAACACCAAATATTATCAGAAGCACACTGTAGTCGGTTCAGTATTCATCCTGGCGGTAGAAAGATGTACAACGATCTAAAGATACAGTTTTGGTGGAAACAGATGAAATTAGACATTGCAGAGTTTGTGTCGAAATGTTTAAATTGCCAACGGGTGAAGGCCGAGAGAAAGAAGCCCGGAGGTTTACTTCAGAGTTTATCTATTCCTGAATGGAAATGGGATCACATTTCCATGGACTTTGTTACGAAGTTACCACGATCATCCCGGGGTTGTGATGCGATTTGGGTTGTGATAGACAGATTGACCAAATCAGCATGTTTTATTCCATACAGAATGACGTATCGACATGATCAGATGGCAAAGATATATGTCAGAGAGATAGTCAGATTGCATGGTGTGCCGAAGTCGATCGTATCAGATCGTGATCCACGATTCACGTCACACTTTTGGCACAGTCTGCAGCAGGCTTTAGGTACGACATTGCACCTGAGTACTGCTTACCATCCCCAGACAGACGGACAGTCAGAGCGGACTATCCAAACCTTAAAGGATATGTTAAGAGCTGTAGTGCTAGATTTTGGCACTAGTTGGCAAGATTCACTTCCTCTTTGTGAATTCTCGTACAACAACAGCTATCAAACAAGCATCGAGATGGCACCGTTTGAAGCATTATATGGCAAGAAGCACAGATCTCCTCTGTATTGGGATGAATTATCCGAAGTACCAGAACTTGGGCCTGATATGATCCGAGAGATGACTGAGAAAGTGAAACTGATACAGAGAAGAATGAGGACAGCGCAGGATAGACAAGCCAAGTATGCGAATGTACGTCGTCGACCGTTAGTGTTTGAACAGGGAGACCGAGTATTTTTGAAGATTTCTCATTTCAGAGGCATTGTCAGATTTAGCAAACGGGGGAAGTTGTCTCCTAGATACATCGGTCCGTATGAGA
>NW_027359199.1:0-452 GCF_012295235.1 Primulina huaijiensis | reverse complement strand
AATAACATGCTGTCGCTGCATAAGAACACATCCAAACCCTCTGTGTGATGCATCGCAATATACAACGAAATCACCTGTACCTGAAGGTATCGTCAGGACTGGAGCACTAGTTAGTCGTCTCTTCAGCTCTAAGAAGCTAGACTCACAATCTTCAGACCACACAAACGGAGTATTCTTTTGTGTCAACTGGGTAATCGGTTTCGTAATAATGGAGAAATCTTTAATAAATCGTCGATAGTATCCTGCTAAACCCATGAAACTGCCTATTTCTGGCACAGAAATCGGTCTCGGCCAACTGATCACAGCTTCAACTTTACTCGGATCAACAGAAATACCGTCTCCAGATATGATATGACCCAAGAAGACAACCTGTCTCAGCCAAAACTCACACTTTGACAGTTTAGCAAACAATTGCTCATTTCTTAACGTCTGCAACACAATTCTCAAATGCT
>NW_027359198.1:0-757 GCF_012295235.1 Primulina huaijiensis | reverse complement strand
TTTAAAAGAAAAACGATATTATATGCATATTTTTGTTAAGTGATGCAAATACGACATGTTGAAGGACGTGATTGGATTGTGACTACTACATGTTGGAAATATCGTGAAGGTTATGGTCCCAGTGGGAGCCCGACGATCGTGTTTCCTTGGATACGGATATGAATACGAATACGTGATACGAATACGAATATGTTAATACGTTGGCCAGGGCCCAGTTGACCGGTGAGAGTGTTGCTGGTGTCCCCCGCCGCCCAGTACTGTGGTTTCTTTAGATGGATCCATCGCCCATTAAGATTAAGAATACGAGTCACAATCACGATCTGAATTCAACATACACGAACATGAATATGAATATGGAGACGAATATGGATATGGATATGAATATGAATATGTTTATGTTGATATGAAAATGTTTATGACAATGTTTATGTTTAAAGAGGATGCATCATTATGAAAATGTTTTTATTTAAAGTTTATGCATCATGAAAATGATTTTGTTTAAAATTTATGCATGTTCATGAAAACGATATTTTAAGTACAAGTATTTTTCACTGTTGTATGTGAACTGTATTACGTATTACTTGTTATCAAGGATATGACGTGTTGAGTCTTTAGACTCACTAGGTGTGATTGATGCAGGAGATTATGATGATTATGTTTATGGAGGTCTTGGTGGTTGATTTGACTGAACTGAAGGTGCACACAACCCGATGACCAGCGCTTCTATTATTCCGCATTTACGACTTTTGACTCAAGA
>NW_027359197.1:0-296 GCF_012295235.1 Primulina huaijiensis | reverse complement strand
ACCCAACCTGACCCTAACCTTCCCTAGACCACGCCTAGGCCAAGCACAGACCATCCCAAGGCACTAAACTTGAGCAGCAAAGCCCTGCAGTTTGACAGCAACCTCACGCACACCCTTGCTGCCATGCACCTTTCTCATGTTTTCTAATGCTAGGCTTCTAACCATCGAGCCACCCCTTGGACCAGCCCCTCAAGCACCCTTCTAGGACCCTAAGGACCTAACCTAGCTTAGCCCAGACCCCTTGGCCGAGTCCCTCTCTTCCCTGCACCAACAGCAAACCTGCGCTGCTTTCCTTG
>NW_027359196.1:0-534 GCF_012295235.1 Primulina huaijiensis | reverse complement strand
TTGGTCTCAGTTTCCAGGAGAGTTTGAGCGAGTTAGGGGCTAGGTACAGGGGTCAGGGCTTGTCAGTAGGGTCCCTAGGTGGGTTGGCTCAGGTTTGGCTCGAGGTGGCTCGGGCGTGGCTCTAGTATTTTGGGAGATGGCTCGGTGTGTTCGATTATGTGTCAATTTCGAAAATTAAAGAACTAAAATTGAATCCACGGGTCCACGGGTGTGGCTCATAACTTGGAAGGGTATAATAAATACTAAAAATGTTATGTTTAAAATTTGGGATCAAAATAACGAGTTTTGGATTTATTCGGGATTTAATCGACGCACGAAACGCTAATTAACGAATTAATTAAAACGCATAGTTTTAAGCTTAATAAAATTATGAAAAATTAGGTTTAAGCTTAAATAATTATTAAAAGTCTAAGTTTTTTAAATTGGGAATTTTATATTAAGTTTTGTTTTAATTCGGGATTAAAATGCGTTAATATATCTTATTTGAAAATTAATTCAAAAGTCATCGATTTAAGCTAAATAAAAATATGAGAA
>NW_027359195.1:0-3499 GCF_012295235.1 Primulina huaijiensis | reverse complement strand
AAACCCTAGGCCCAAAAAATTCAAGCCCAATAACCAGCACAATGCTCGAGAAGTTTTCGGTCAGCCGGCCGCGCACTGCCCGAACGTTTCGGGCAGTCGCAGGCGTGCTGTGCGGGCCCACGGTGCTCAGGCCACGTGCATGATGCGCGCAGACCACGCGCACGCTCTGTGCAGCTCCTGCGAAGGCGCCGCGCGCGCTTTGTGCGTAGCCGTGCGCGACCCTGTGCGCACGGTCTGCCCGGAACAGTTTCGAGCAGATTCGAAAATAATTTTTTTTTTATTTTTAGAAAAATAAAATTTTTTTATGGTGAATCAATTTTCTGAAAAATTTTCTTGTGTGTTTAGAAATAAATTATTCAATATATAAAACCATACGATATAGAGAATCTGGCTCTGATACCACTGTTGGATCTCGGTTTTCTCGTGCCCAAACGCAGCGGAAGTTTTAAAATTTTTTAAATCTTGACATTCAAGATATTTCTTTGAGCACTCGTATGGTTTTATAAATTAAACATACATATGAGGTTTAAAACTTTTATCTTTGGTGAACAATTCACTCGGCTCCAACTATACCGGTGTTAGCTGATATAGCTCTTGTAGAATTTTTCCTACGAACTTTCTTCGATCTCCGAATCAGGTCCACGACTGGAATATTTGTTCATCTTCTAACTTGCACTATAAAGTATAGAAGATGTTTTGCGTAGAGATAGAACACAGAAAAAATCAACCCACTACCTCTTAATTAAGGTGGCCGAAACTTCTTGCAACAAGAGAGAAAAATCGAGAGCAGCACCCTTTGATATTGGAAGAGCCGAAAGTTCGTTTTTGTGTGTAAAAAAACTTTCGGATGGATCTCTTTTATTAAGAATCAAAATCATTGTATTTATTTCTAATCCTTAATTTACTTGATTGATCTAATTAATTAAGATAATTAAAGATTCTAAATGCATGCCATCTCATAGCCAATCTTGATTCTTCAATACATCGCCGAAATGCATGCTATATTTTAAGAATGAGAAAATCCCTATTTTAATAATAATCATTCTTTTACTTAATTAATTTGATTAATTAAGTTAATGAAATATTCTTATTGCATATCCAAACATGGTGACTCTCGAATTATCTTGCATATAATTTTGAGAATATTATACATTAATATTATTTTGTTTTGTGTGCAAGTTTTAAAATTATGGTATCATGAATATTTTCATATTACATAAATCAATACCATATTTAATAAAAAATTAATGGGTTATATTTTAATTCAATTAAAATATAATTGATTATTAAAGCCCATTTGAACTTTAATAAATTTGCATGATAGTCTTATACTCTTACAAGACCATGATCCATGCTCTCATTACATTAACCTCATCATAATCCCGATCGACGATCCAATATCATCGATGTGACAATTTCAACTTGTTTGTTATTATGATGCACACTTTAATTTCGAGATCACCGATGTCTGAATACGACGGGTGCATTCCCTTTGACTGTTGTAGTAGTCATGCTCTCAAAATTTCTATAAGCTTTTATAAACTTTATTTATAAGCTTATCGATTGATCATATCAAACTTATTTCTTATAAATTCTACTCATTTAATTTATTATCTTAACGAAAAGAAGTAAACCAGTACTTGTGTGACCCGCAATGATTCATGGATACATCTAGCTGTGGGTTCACAACTCTTTGTGATTCAGGACAATTTCATTTATTCGAGCTTACATTAATTTGCCCACATTCCATGCACCAACATTTTATCATGAAAATGTCAGAAACCATTTTTTGATTAAATCCATCGAATCATAGTAAGAGCGTCTAGTAGCATCGCCCCATGATTTCCTAAGTATCACTGATAGTGCATGCAAAAACCAGTCGGTTACGATTAACGTACAGTACGGTCCCTTATCTCATATATCTCGATCGAATCTGCAATCATTGGTTCATCGAGGGTTGCATAATAATTCGATAACTATGTGACGCGTCTTTGATAATAAATAGTGGCATCGCATGTACAACTAGAGAATTTCTTCTCTAATGTAAATCTCATACTTTAGCCAGCTATTCCATGCACTATTATTTCATCAGATCACATAGGATATCCATACCCGTAGGTGAGCGGTGAATTCCTGACCACAATGCACTGGCTCCTACATGTGTCGCAATTGTACCCAATCTCGTCACCTGATGACTCTCCTGGATTCGGTAAACGAGTCAAAATACAACCCTAGCATATAGAGCCTCAGTGTTGTCCCGGGTCGTAAGGACTAATGGTGTACAACCATAACCACAAACTTATCCTCTCGATGAATGATAACCACTTGGAAAGTCCAAGGGAGGATAGTTCAGTATACTCATCATATGACTACCCATCTGCATGTTTGGACATCTCTATGCCCTTACCAAGAAATGATGTACACAACATCACATATGCTAGTATCTAGCTCAAGCGACCTTTATTCATGTTTTAGGCTGCTGAATAGATTAGGAACAAATTTAGATTATACAGTGTTTACAAATGAGTTTCAACGTCGAATTACGATTCATTGTTTCAACATCGAATTACGATTCGTTTGTATTAAAGTATAATCAAGGACTTTATCTATGCTGATTGCATGGGTATACAGATAAAGTAAAATAAAACCATGAAAATTTAAATTATATTAAAATAAAGATTGTTTATTTCACTTAAGTCAATAAATTTCCTAGCCAACCGTTGACCTGCAGGGCATCTACTTTAACAATCTTTCACTTGCCCTAGAGCCAACTACCCATAAACTTTAATCTGATTGCTTCGCGATGCTTCTCAAACAATGGTCCTGAAAAGGGCTTTGCAAGTGGATCAGCAACATTATCTGCAGAAGGGACTCCTTCGACTGATATGTCTCCTATTCCCACAATCTCCCGTATGATGTGGAACTTCCTCAGTACATGTTTGGATCGCTGATGAGACCTTGGTTCCTTTGCTTGCGCAATGGCACCAGTGTTGTCATAGTACAACGGGACTGGATCAACTCCATTAGGAATAACGCCCAACTCTTGGACAAAATTACTCATCCAAACTGCCTCTTTGGTTGCAATAGATACAACAATGTATTCAGCTTCAGCGGTGGAATCCGCAACGGTGTCTTGTTCGAAACCTTGCCAAGAGACTGCCGCACCATTTAGCATAAATACAAGACCAGAGATCGATTTCGAATCATCTACGTCACATTGGAAGCTAGAATCAGTGTAACCTTCCAATTTCAATTCTCCACTCCATAGACCATGAACAAGTTCTTAGTCCTTCTCAAGAACTTAAAAATATCTTTCACAGCCTTCCAATGCATTGGACCAGGGTTTGTCTTATATCTACTTGTAACACTCAGAGCATAAGCAATATCAAGACGTGTCGATATCATACCATACATGATACTACTAATGGCTGATGCATGTGGAATACATGTCATAATCTCTATCTCTTCATCAGTTTTGGGACACATAGTTTTAGATAGA
>NW_027359194.1:0-255 GCF_012295235.1 Primulina huaijiensis | reverse complement strand
GCACGGGGTCCAGGGCTTGGGTTAGTCTGGGTATGGTCTGGGCACAGTCCAGGGGTGGTTAGGGTGAGGTTGGCTCAGTGGGGGCTTGGTTGGAAGTGTCCTAGACTATATAGGAGTCCGAATACAACAAGGAGACTCACGCACACACAGCACATGCATTCGGGCCGAGTTCCAGCAAGTTTTTGAGCGGGCCATGGCTGGGTTTTTGGGCTGGGCTTGCACAGTAGGGTCCCTAGATGGGTTCGCTAGGTTTTG
>NW_027359193.1:0-316 GCF_012295235.1 Primulina huaijiensis | reverse complement strand
TATTTAGCTTGAATACAAGATTTTTTAATTAATCATTAATTATTCATTTTTAATGCGTTTTAATCCTGAAAAATTTCAAATTTTAATATAAAAATCATAAATTAAAAAATTAAACTTTTTTTTATAATATTTTAGCCCTCGTGAACCATGACTCGATCCCCGTGAGCCATGTTAGAACCTTTTTTGCCCTTAGACTCTTGTAACCGAACCCTAACCCTTTTCCCATGAGCTATCCTTCGTTTCCATCGAACCGCACCTGAGCCACCCCGAGCCAGCCCCTTTCCAGACCACCTATTGACTATACTGACTAGCCAAG
>NW_027359192.1:0-200 GCF_012295235.1 Primulina huaijiensis | reverse complement strand
TTTGATTAGGGCAGCATGTCCAGAGCGTTCCAACGAAGCCCTCGATGCCTTTTAAGTATGTTAGAAGTGCAAAAAGAAAACGTTTTATGTTTTTGAGGTATGCGAAATGTCTTGTGACCAAATATGAACGGTTTTGGAAGTCGGTGAACGTGGCCGAGAACATCTCCACCCCGATAAAGCATGACCAGGTTAAGATCATG
>NW_027359191.1:0-328 GCF_012295235.1 Primulina huaijiensis | reverse complement strand
ACACGTGAACCACTTGTGTTGATTCTTTATAAAGAGATCCTCTTTCACACAAGTGATATAGCCGGGTCCCTTCCGAGCATTGTTGTTTCACTTTTGCAGGAATTTGATGATATATTTCCGGAGGAGCTACCTCAAGGGCTACCACCATTGAGGGGGATTGAGCACCAAATTGACTTGGTGCCCGGGAGTGCATTACCAAATCGTCCGGCTTATAGGAGCAATCCGGAGGAGGCTAAGGAGCTTCAACGACAGGTAAGTGAGTTGTTAGATATGGGTTTTGTGTGTGAGTCCATGTCCCCTTGTGTTGTGCCTGTTTTGTTAGTTCCTA
>NW_027359190.1:0-785 GCF_012295235.1 Primulina huaijiensis | reverse complement strand
CTTGAAGGATTTAAGATGCCTGAAGCATAAAGTTCAAAACCTAGAGAATGTTATTCTGTGAAATTACGAAGATCATTATATGGGTAAAAGCAATCCGACCGAATGTGGTATAATCGACTAAGTGATCACTTGATGAAAAAGGGATATGTAAATAATTCAATATGTCCTTGTGTTTTCATTAAGAAAATAACATCCGGATGCGTAATTATTGCTGTATATGTTGGTGATTTAAACATCATTGGAACGAATAAAGAAACTCAAGAAGTTATGTCATACTTGAAGGAAGAATTTGAAATGAAGGATCTTGGAAAAATCAAGTATTGTCTGGGTTTACAAATTGAACAAAAAGAATGTAGAATATTTTTCCATCAGACAAATTATACAGAAAAGATTCTTAAACATTTTAATATGGATAAATCAAATTCTTTAAATACTCCAATGGTTGTTAGATCATTAAACATAGAAAATGATCCATTCCGTCCATGTGAAGATGATGAAGATATTCTTGGTCCAGAAGTACTATATCTAAGTGCTATCGGTGCCCTTATGTATCTTACAAATTGTAAAAGGCATGATATATCTTTTGCCGTAAATTTATTAGCAAGATTTAGCACATATCCAACAAAGACACACTGGAACAGAATTAAATATATATTTCGTTATCTACGAGGAACGACAGACTTAGGACTTTTGTATTTAAAAGATGCTAATCAAAGCATAATTGGTTATGCGGATGCTGAATACTTATCTGATCCACACAAAGCACGTTCCCAAACTGGATATGT
>NW_027359189.1:0-891 GCF_012295235.1 Primulina huaijiensis | reverse complement strand
ATTCATATTTTTTATTTTACCATCTAAACTAAATTTAATTTTTTTACTAACAATAATATATATTATAAAAAATAAAATATTATTATAAATGATAATTTTAAAAACATATTTTATTTTTACTCCTTCAAAATAAGAGAAGAGGTTTAAAAAATGTGGATATTTAAGTATATATAGCAAAAAGGCTTCTTTACCATCTTCAAATATAGTGTCCTAGTTGATAGAGTAGGCGAGTGTTTAATTAATAGTCAGGAGTTTGATTCTCATTATCAAAACCTTCTCGGACGAGCTTGTCACACAAATCTTGTCCAGTATGATTTACATGGCTAACGTAGTTTGCATACTGTTACATTAATCCGAGATTTTTTCAGTATGCAGCAAACGGAGCGGCTGTCGGTCCCACATCATATAAAAAAAGCCTCATCACCATCCACACCATTTTTTTTAAGGGATACGCATTCAATTTTAGTTAAAGCCTTTATTGTCTTTTAGGAAGATTATAATGAAGGAAAGTGGGGAACTAAAAAAAATAACATTTTGAACAAGTTCTTTAAAATATTTTTAGTGTTCTATAATTGAGAAGCTTAAATTATGTGTTTGTATAATATTTTAGTAATACTTTTTTGAAAAATATTGTAGGACCGAATGCTTGCCGTTTTACCAAAACCTATAGCTGGTGATAATGGTGTAACTCAAATCTTTTAAACTACACAGCAGCTCAAGCACCACGGTTCGATCGCTCTACCAAACAGGGACAATTATCGCCCCTAACAAATATTTTTTAAAAAGTGTTATCAAAGTATAGTTTTTAAATAACAATTGAGACGCGTTTTTTTTATATATAATAAAAAACTCGGGTTAAAGAGAATGAAAAGATTTTTTTTCAATTTTTGT
>NW_027359188.1:0-319 GCF_012295235.1 Primulina huaijiensis | reverse complement strand
TATGGGAAGAGAAAAACTTTTTAAGAAATTGTTGTTGCATTTCTTTCCATGACCTTATTGAACTCGATATTAAATTTTGTAGCCATGTTTTAGCTTTATCTTTTAAAGAAAAAGGAAAAAGCTTTAATCGAACTATATCCATGCTACAATTTTGATCATTATAAGTGTTACAAACTTTCTCAAATTCTTTTAGATATAAATATGGATTTTCAGAATCTAAGCCATGAAAATTTGGTAAAAATTGAATAATGAGGTTTAGAGTTGAAATTAGATTCATTAGGAGGAAAAACTAAACAAGATGGGGCACTAGTTCTAATAG
>NW_027359187.1:0-560 GCF_012295235.1 Primulina huaijiensis | reverse complement strand
CACGAAGATAGGATTTCTACTAAAAGACTTTGAACGAATACAATGATTGTACTGACCCACTTCAGTTTTGTCTTATCAATGCCAAAACTGAAACTCTTAGTTACAACAGGCTATTTCAGTTCGTGACTGATCTTAGCACAACTTAACAATATAACAGGGATTACAGTGTGCTAACAAGCTCAAGACGGTAGCCTTGAATGCTACAGATAGAACTAGTAAGTGTGAGCTTTTGATTTCAGCAGAGTAACAGCTTGAGTAAAATAGTTGTTTTTGTATCCTTGTTTTTCTGTTTTCTTCAGCTGCTCTCTTCGCCTATTTATAGGCTTCTCTTCCAACGGTAACTTGATATAATATTTGAATATTATATCCGTTGATTGCCACGTCGATATTCTCCTGACAATCGTACACTGTAGACTCTGAAATGCGACGTTCCGCTACGAGTTGCAGTCTGCTTGTACTGATGTCGGTTGAATGTCCTTTTCATTTGATGATGTGTATGGCTGAGCGATCAGCTAATAAATAGTAGCTGATAAGCTTGTGCTGAGTGAATCAACTGATCA
>NW_027359186.1:0-16683 GCF_012295235.1 Primulina huaijiensis | reverse complement strand
TAATAATTTGCATGCATGTGGTTCACGTGGACTTTCAAATTTTCGTGACGTTACATTTATAGTGGGTGTAGCCACCTACACTTTGCTATATTCTGGAGCTACACATTCATTAATATCTGAATCTTTCGTGAAACGGTTGGGAATCTTACCGGAGGACGTGGAATCGAGATTCAGAGTTACAGTGCCTTCATGCGAACAGATGATATCTACCAGCATGGTGATGGATGTGGAGCTTAAATTGCAGAAGAATGTCGCTCGAGCAGATCTTATTGTGTTGCCGATGCATGAATTCGATATTATTTTGGGAATGTATTGGTTAACGCTGAATGGAGCTTCGATTGATTAATAGCAGAGTTTGGTGTCTCTCAGAACACACAACGAAAAATCATTTATCTTCGAGGCAGTAAAGAGCAGAAAATGTCGTACATAATTTCTTGTATTTGTGCAAGGAAGCTTATGCGAAGAGGCTATCGGGGTTTTCTTGCCAGTGTCATATACGTGCCTGATACTGTAAGTCAGTCGATTGAAGATGTAGAGGTTGTTGGGGACTTTCTGGACGTATACCTCGATGATGTTGCTGGCATCCCACCTGAGAGAGAGGTGGAATTCTCCATCAAGTTGTTGTCAGGTACAGTGCCAATCTTCAAGACACCGTATCGTTTAGCACCTACAGAGATGAAGGAGATGAATGATCAAATTGAGAAGCTACTAGACAAGGGATTTATTCACCTTAGTTTCTCCCATGGGGCTCACTAGTATTGTTTGTGAAGAAGAAGGATGTGAGTATGAGACTCTGCATCGATTATCGAAAGTTAAACAGGGTGACAGTTAAGAACAAGTATCCCTTGCCAAGAATTGAAGATCTATTCGATCAATTGCAAGCAGCTTCAATATTCTCGAAGATAGATCTTCGATCAGGATACCATCAGTTGAGGGTTAAAGAACCAGACGTGCATAAGACGATTTTCACGACTCATTACGGACATTATGAATTCCTAGTGATGCCCTTTGGATTAACTAATGCCCCAGCAATCTTCATGGTTTTCATGAATCACGTATTTCAACCGTATCTTGTCAGTTAATTGTTGTATTCATAAACGATATTTTGATCTATTTGAATAGCAGAGAGGAGCATAGTCAGCACCTGAAAATAGCATTACAAACACTGCAGGACCGAAAATTATATACAAAGTTCAGCAAGTGCGAGTTTATGGTATTGATTGATGCCTACAGAAGATGGTCACATGTATGTTTATTATCAACTCGGAATATGACATTTGCAAGATTACTTGCTCAAATAATAAATTGCGGAATCAATTTCTCGATTATACAATCAAGAAAATTAGACTTGATAATAATGGTTAATTTACTTCCCAAATTTTCAATGATTATTGTATGTCAATGGGAATCACTGTTGAACATCTTGTTGTTCATGTACATACAAAAAAAAGATCAGTTGAATAATTGATTAAACGTCTACAACTGATTGCTAGACAAATGATTATGAAAACAAAACTCCATATTTCTATATGGAGACATGCAATTTTGAAGGATCGGTTCTGGCACCTTTGAAGGTGATTCAAGCACAATATTCTCCATCAGCTTCAATAACTTGTGTTCTAAGAATGTATACACCGATGAAATAGATCGAGTTTGGTTTTAAACCAAGCGAAAAGTACTCGAAATAATCTTTCGTTAAGAAATCTGACTAATTTGAAAACATTTTAACTTGTGTGTACTGAATAATTGAAATAAGGGGAATCAGTTTGAGCTTGTATCAGTTCAGTTAAGGAAAGAACTGAACTGCTCAAATCAATTTTAAAACAGTAGTTAAACTGTTAAGAACACAATATATGTTTATGGATTTTCAGATACTTCAACTGCTCCTACGTCTCCTCTTCTACCGCTTCAGGTAGGATCTACTAGAAGACTTTGATTCATATAACAGCTTGTACAAACATACTCAGCTTAGGACTTACCCTACTGCCTAATTGAACTCCTAGTCTAGACTGAAACTAACACCTTTCAGCCAACACTTTTTAACGTCTATGTGTCAAAGACTACATACACAAGTTTTACGTCTGTGTGCAAGACTCACTCAGCTAGTCAGTACGCTCTATTTTCTATATATGTGAGTGATGGTGAGTGTGCGTGTGTGTGAGAATTGATATATGAATACAACACTAAAGGGTTTATATCGGTTCTCACACACTGAGGGAAAAATGCTTCTAAACTAAGTTGATAACACTTTAAAGTGTTCCCTCTAATATGGGCTAATTGTTTCTTGTAAACTGATGTGTATTATGCGAGCTCTTCTTCATCTTCTCTCTTCTATTTTTCCACACACGCATCTCTGTTTATTTCTTGATGGCTTTTATCTTGTATTTATAGAAGCACTATGACCGTACACCAAGACTCATCAAATATGTTCGTTGCAATTTGAATTCATTCCTCGAAATGTGTCTGTAATTTCCGACAGTCATTCTGGAACGTTTTGGCATTATGCTATGCTGCAACGTCCACTATTGTCTTTTAACTGGACAAAAGATTTTCCTTAATGCACACAGCTGGATTCCATTTGAATAAGCTTGTCGTGTATTGCGAACTGATTGATTCCTGACTGATGTTCTTAACTGGTCAGTTGAACTGATCTTGAACTGGTTTGGTGAAATCAGTTCGCTCTTCAGCTGAACTGATTTCACTACTTCAGTTGAACTAGTCCGCTGGTCTCTTCATCAGTTGAGCTCTTCATCAGCTAGCCGGGCTTCTGAAGGCCTTCTGTTGAGCTGCTTATTAGCTGGTCAATCAGTTGAGCTGGTTTAGTTTGAACAATCAGTTGGTGCTTTCAGTTTGCATCTCGATAGCTTCAATTTTGGCTCGGTAACTGATTAGTTCGAATCCTGATCAGTTTCAGCTTTTGCGCACTTAGGTAAATTTATTAGAACAAAATAACAAGTTTTGTTAACATCAAAATCAAGATTGTAAATATGAAATGTTCTAACAAATTTTATATGCTGCCATATTAATTTGCATCAGACATAGTGCATATCATAAATACTCCCTATTACAGCTTTCATTTGGTAAAGAACCAGGCATTTCTCATATGAGAATTTTCGGATGTATGGTATATGTTACTATTGCATCGCCTCAACGAACAAAAATTGGACCTCAAAGAAAAATCGAAATTTATATCGGTTATGAGAGCCCTTCAATCGTTCGATATCTTGAGCCTCAGACAAGCGACGTGTTTACAACACGTTTTGCTGATTGTCATTTTAATGAGGAAATCTTCCCAATGTTAGGGGGATAAAATAAACATATCAAAAAGAAAATTACATGGTATGCATCATCATTGTTACATTTGGATCCAAGAACAAAATAATGTGAAAAAGATGTACAATTAATTATGCACTAGCAAAGAATAGCAAATCAAATACCAAATGCATTTGCAGACACAAAAATGATAACTGAATCATATAAATACATGCTGTAAATACCCCTACTCGAATTGAAATTCCAAAAAAACAAATTGAAGACACTCATGATGTCATAAAACGATCGAAGCGTGGAAGATCAATCGGTTCTAAATAGGCTTGCTTATCGGTTCCATCGAACCAGATTCGAACCGGTTCCTACCGGTTCTGGGTCCGATGAGTTCGGAACCGGTCTGAACCGGTTAGGAACCTGTTCCTAACCGGTTCCGATTCCAAGTTGAAGTACTTGGAACCAATCCAAACCCGAGACCGGTTCGGCTTCTAATAAACCGGTTCCGGTTCGGGTCGAACTGGTTCTGAACTCTAATTTATTATATTTTACTATGTAATTAAAATTAATAATATTAATGGACAATTTTTTATTTAGTATTTTGATTGCAAATAATTGTGATTACATAAAAAAACTATAACAAAATAATTTAAACATTTATTTTTATAATTGAACATCTAAAATTCATCACGATTTATTAAAATATATTTTGAATATTCTGGATCTTCGTCAGAGTTTGAGCTTTGAAATTTGTCGATCGCGCCAGAGGTCCTATTCTTTTTTCTGCTTCAAACCAATCTTGTATGCATGTTAACATGGAAAGTGTTTGTGGTTTAAATTAGTTATTTGTTCACCAATAATCCTTCCACATACTGAAAATGCTGATTCGGAAGCAACACTTGAACTTTGAATGGGTAGGACATCTCTTGCAATTGCAGCTAACACTGGATAAAGTTTAGAATTTACTTTCCACTAATCAAGAACATCGAAATTATCCGTAGTCTCAATATATTGGCTTAGATAAATTTGAATCTTAGTGTAATTGGTTGTTGTCACCGATTTTCTTTTGAACTTTTGTCGTTTCAAACTTTGAAAGAATTACAGTGCTCCACTTTTGCTTTTATATGTCGGCATCTCCTCCGGCTGCGCACTCGGTTCATCACATTGTTCACTGGCATACAAATCAAACAATTCTTAGAGAGAATGCATGATTGACTTCTTTTGATCGTCAACATTCTTCCGAAAAAATTTAGTATAATATTCAAAAAACACGTCTAATCCTCCTTGATTTTGAATAGGATCAAGTAATGTTGCTAAACCATGCATAATTGGGATAGTTTCCCAATATATTAAAATTTTGTTTTCCATATTTGAAACAAAATCACGCATAACAGAATCATCGCGATATTAAATAAATTTATAAAACATATTGAAAAGCAAAAGTAGAAACATGGTTGAAGTTAGGCATGCTTAACGGACCGGTTCGGGCCTGAACCGACCCGGAACCGGTCCGTTAAACCCGGAACCGGATCCGGTATGGAAGAACCTGACCCGAAACCATGTACAATCTGTTGGTTTGTCGGTTGAACTGGTTCAGCATTTTCTGAACCAGTTCAACCGGTTCCGGACAGTATCCGTAACCGACCCGGAATCGGACCGTATCCAGAACCGACCCGGAACAGGACCCAGAACACAGAATCCGAATTTTTTTTAAAAAAAAAATTTAAAAAGGCCTTTGGGCCAACGGCTGTAAATATGCAGCCGTTGGCCCAAAGGCTGCATTTGGCTGCTGCACATTTCAATAGCCGTTCAACGGCTACTGAAATGTGCAATTTTTTTTTTTCATTTTGTGGGGGCCGAATTGCAAATATAATTTTTTTTAACCCCCAAAATCACATATAAATACAAGTCATTTTTTATATTTCACATATCAATTTTCTCTCAACTTTTCATTTCTCTACAATCAATATCTTTCTTTGCTATCATTTCTCAAAATATATTCAATAATTGTGTTATAATTTTATTTATAATCAATATTATTTTTATTGTTATTTATTTGTTATTTCGCAATTTACTCATATAAATAATTTCTTGTAGAGTTAGTTTGACAACTTATATTCGGACTAATTTAAAATATGAATCATATCTTGTTGTTACATGTCATTGGATTGACGAAACTTGGACTATGCAAAAAGAATTTTAGCGCTAGATCATTTAGAATCGTCTCACAACGCATACACTATAGCTAGATATGTTTTAAATGTTGTTAACATTTATGACATGCAAAATAAAATAATGTCGATAACGTTAGATAATGCGAGTGCCAATACTCTTGAAATTAAATATCTTAAAGATCCACTAAAACCAATTTTAGAAGATAATTTGCGTCATGTTAGATGTGTGTGTCATATTATTAACTTATGTGTTAAATGTGCCTGTGATGAGCAAATGTCCACTGTAATAGAAAAATTCAAATTATATGAGAAATTATTACCTGAAAGAAGATATGAATGTGACTGGAAAACACTAGTCGAATATACCGGAATTATATTTAAAAAATTTCCTCTTCCTATTGAAACTAGATGGAATTCTTTATATCACTTGCTTCATATTTTATTACGTTTTCAAAATTTAGTTACTCCATATTATAATAATATTGCGATGCAATCTTTAATGCTAACTGACGATGATTGGAATATTTTGAGTAAATGTATTTCTTTGTTAGAAATTTTTAAAGAAGCAACCGAAAAATTTTCTGGTATTAACTACCCTACTTCAATCATGTTTCTACCTTTGCTTTTCAATATGTTTTATAAATTTATTGAATATCGCAATGATTCTGTTATGCGTGATTTTGTTTCAAATATGGAAAACAAATTTTTAAAATATTGGGAAACTATCCCCATTGTGCATGGTTTAACAACATTACTTGATCCTACTCAAAATCAAGGAGGATTAGACGTGTTTTTTTTGAATGTTATGCTAAATTTCTTCGGAAGAATGTTGACGATCAAAAGAAGTCAATCATGCATTCTCTCCAAGAATTGTTTGATTTGTATGCTAGTGAATAATGTGATGAACCGAGTGCGCAGTCGGAGGATATGCCGACATATAAAAGCAAAAGTAGAGCACTGAACTTCTTTCAAAGTTTGAAACGACAAAAGTTCAAAGAAAAATCGGTGACAACAACCAATTACAATTAGATCCAAATTTATCTAAACCAATATATTGAGACTACGGATAATTTCGATGTTCTTGATTGGTGGAAAGTAAATTCTAAACTTTATCCAGTGTTAGCTGCAATTGCAAGATATGTCCTACCCATTCAAAGTTCAAGTGTTGCTTTCGAATCAGTATTTTCAGTATGTGGAAGGATCATTGGTGAACAAAGAACTAATTTAAAGCCAGAAACACTTTCCATGCTAACATGCCTACAAGATTGTTTTGCAGCAGAAAAAAAAGAATAGGACCTCTGGCGCGATTGACGAATTTCAAAGCTCAAGCTCCGACGAAAATCCAGAATATTCAAAATATTTATTTTATAAATCGCGATGAATTTTAGATGTTCAATTGTAAAAATAAATGTTTAAATTATTTTGTTATAATTTTTTTTATGTAATCACAATTATTTGCAATCAAAATATTAAATAAAAAATTGTCCATTAATATTACTAATTTTAATTATATAGTAAAATATAATAAATTAGAGTTCGAAACCGATTCGACCCGAACCGGAACCGGTCTTGGGTTTGGATTGGTTCCAAGTATTTCAACTCGGAACCGGAACCGGTTCTGAACTCATCGGACCCAGAACCGGTCCGAAACCGGTTCGATGGAACCGATAAGCATGCCTAGTTGAAGTAGGGTAGTTAATGCCAGAAAATTTTTCGGTTATTTCTTTAAAAATTTCTAACGAAGAAACACATTTACTCAAAATATTCCAATCATCGTCAGTTAGCATTAAAGATTGCATCGCAATATTATTATAATATGGAGTGGCTAAATCTTGAAAACATAATAAAGTATGAAACAAGTGATATAAAGAATTCCATCTAGTTTCAATAGGAAGAGGAAATTTTTTAAATTTAATTCTGGTAGATTCGACTAGTGTTTTCTAGTCACGTCCATATCTTCTTTCAAGTAATAATTTCCCACATAATTTGAATTTTTCTATTACAGTGGACATTTTCTCATCACAGGCACATTTAACACATAAGTTGATAATATGACACACACATCTAACATGACGCAAATTACCTTCTAAAATTGGTGTTAGTGAATCTTTAAGATAGTTAATTGCAAGAGTATTGGCACTCGCATTATCTAACGTTATCGACATTATTTTATTTTGTATGACATAAATCTTAACAACATTTAAAGCATATCTAGCTATAATGTATGCGTTGTGAGACGATTCTAAATGATCTAGCGCTAAAAATTTTTTTTGCATAGTCCAAGTTTCGTCAATCCAATGACATGTAACAACAAGATATGATTCATATTTTAAATTAGTCCAAATATCAGTTGTCAAACTAACTCTACAAGAAATTATTTATATGAGTAAATTGCAAAATAATAAATGAATAACAATAAAAATAATACTGATTATAGATAAAGTTATAACACAATTATTGAATATATTTGGAGAAATGATAGCAAATAAAGATATTGATGGTAGAGAAATGAAAAGTTGAGAGAAAATTGATATGTGAAATATAAAAAATAACTTGTATTTATAAGTGATTTTGGGGGTTAAAAAAAATTATATTTGCTTGGGGCCAAAATGAAAAAAAATTGCATATTTCAGTAGCCGTTGAACGGCTACTGAAACGGCTGCTGCAAATGCAGCCCTGCTGGCCCAAAGGCCTTTTTAAAATTTCAGATTCCGGGTTCCAAGTCCGATTCCGGGTCGGTTCCAGATACGGTCTGGAACCGATTTGGAACCGGACCAGGAACCGGTTGAACTGGTTCAGAAAATGCTGAACCGATTCAACCCACAAACCAACTGATTGTATATGGTTTCGGGTCCGGTTCTTCCATACCGGATTCGGTACCGAGCTTAACGGACCGGTTTCGGGTCGACTCCGGCCCGAGCCGGTCCATTAAGCATGCCTAGTTTTAAGGATAAAAATCCTCGAAAAAGAAAATACATAGAGAAACACGATGATCACAAAATAGATAATGATATTCCGACGAAAACACATGATGATGAAAATGTTATGTTAGAACCACAAACTGACGAGAATCGTGAAATCTCTATCAATTATATTAATATCGAAAAAATATGAAACCGAAAAGATATAAAAGAAATTGATGAGATATTTTCTTACAATGTGGCATTTGACTTCATAAATGACAATGAAAATCATGAACCAAAATCTTTTGGTGAATGCAAAAATCGATATAACTGGATAAAATAAAAAGATGGCATCCAGATTGAATTGGATTCGCTAAACAAACGTAACGTTTTTTGACATATAGTCCTTACACCTGAAGGTGTAAAACCTGTTGGGTACAAATGAGTTTTTATAAGAAAGCGAAATGAGAAAAATGAAATAGTAAGATATAAAGCTCGACTNGATCATTATATGGGTCAAAGCAATCCGGTCGAATGTGGTATAATCGGCTAAGTGAACACTTAATGAAAAAAAGATATGTAAACAATTCAATATGTCCTTGCGTTTTCATTAAGAAAACAACATTCAGATGCGTAATTATTGTTGTATATGTTAATGATTTAAACATCATTAGAACGAATAAGGAAATTCAATAAGTTATGTTGTACTTGAAAGAAGAATTTGAAATGAAGGACATTGGAAAAACAAAGCATTGTCTGGGCTTGTAAATTGAAAAAAAAATGTGGAATATTTGTTCACCAATCAAATTATATAGAAAAGGTCCTTAAACATTTTAATATGAATAAATCAAATTATTTAAGTACTCCAATGGTTGTTAGATCATTAAACATAGAAAATGATTCATTCTGTCTTTGTGAAGATGATAAAGTTATTCTTGGTGTAGAAGTACTATTATATCTAAGTGCTATTGATGCCTTCTATGTATCTTGCAAATTGTACAAGACCTTATATATCTTTTACTATAAATTTATTGGCAAGATTTAGCTCATATCCAACAAAGAGATATTGAAACGAAATTAAACATGTATTTCATTATCTACGAGGAATGACATACTTGAGACTTTTATATTCAAAAGATACCAATCAAAGTATAATTGGTTATGCTGATACTGTGTACTGATCTGATCCACACAAGACATGTTCCCAAACCGGATATGTATTTACTCGTAGAGGCACTGCAATTTCTTCGCGTTTACATAAACAAACAGTCGTAACAATTTCATCAAATCACGTCGAAATTATTGCAATACATGAAGCATGAATGTGTGTGGCTAAAATCAATGACCTAACATATCCAAATCTAATGCAGATTATCATTCGACAAGAAGCCTGTGACACTATTTGAAAATAATGTCGCATGTGTTACTCAAATGAAAGAATGATACATAAAAAGCTACAGAACTAAACATATTTCCGTAAGTTCTTCGCATTCACCCAAGAGCTTAAGCAGAATAAAGATATTGATAAATGATAATGGTTGCATTAAATCAAGTGAAAACTTGTCAGATCTCTTCACAAAGGCATTTCCTACGACAGTATTCATAAAGCAGATATATAAAATTGGGATGCGCAATCTACAAAATTTGTGAAGAATCGTTCGTGTTAACATGAAGGGGAGTTTATGTGACTGCACTATTTTTTCCTTAGTATGATTTTTATTCCAATAGGTTTTTCCTAGTAAGGTTTTTAACGAGACAGTATAAAAACACGTAATGAAGACAATCATTGTACCATGATCATCATCACAAAGGAGAGTGTTGAAAATAAGAGTTGAAAATATTGAAAATTAGTTTGTGATGATGTATGTAATGATGTAATTATTTTTAGATTATTTTCAAAGAAATTTTATAAATAAGTCTCTCCATTTGTGAAGTAGATACACTATTGAGTGTAGAAATTTTATAAAGTGTGTAGTTTAATATATTTTTTGAGTTGAGATTTTGTTTTTATCCGTAAATTTTTATTAACAGTAAAAAACTAATCCTAAAAATTACTTGAAAGGACTAAATTGAAATTATTGGAAATATCGGAATGTTGTAAATAAATATTAAGGGGCTTTTTGGTACTAGTGACACGATTCTTCTCAAATGCTCTGGCCGCTTCGTGTCTCACCATCTTTGCTGAAGCGCTGATGCGGTGGAAAATATTTGGCATTAGCGAATCTATCCAAATCAATATTCTGGGTTAGAATCTTGCTATGAAATTTGTAATTCTTAGTCAATTTACCTTTTTTACTGTTGCGTTGTTCGTGTTTCGAATTGGAATCGTGCTGTGTTCTGCATGTGATGAATTTGTTGGCTTTGATGAACTAGGGTTTATCGTTACTGGTACTTGATTTTTCATGTTGATTTCTGATCTTGCAATGAATAATTTCTTCTCGGGGAAAAAGGGTCTGTTTGATATTCCCGAGTTAGTAGTTGCGTTGAGCTGCAGCTGCTTTTTTTGGGGGGATAAAAAGGAAATCATTACGTTTCTACCTGAAGCAAGGATTTTTTTTGGGTGTATCTTCATTCTCGTGCTGGGATTTTCTATGAATTAATAATGGTTTTTTCAAATCTCTGTTAAGATTCATGCTCAACATAAAGTATGAAATAATAAAGTGTGGAGTTTGCATTTTGTAATAAATGATTTCTCGTTCTTACGACTTTCAGTGTGACTTTGTGAATGACTCTTTTAAGAATGGGTTGATTCTTTTTTAACAAACTTGTTTCTTTGCATTTTAAGATTATGTAAATCCTAGAACTTAAGAAACTTCTGTTTTGTTTAACTCTGTACTGAAGGCGGTTGTTCTACTATGTCTTTGTAACAATTTAAATTTTAAATGTTTCTTTAGGAACCAAGGATGTGTTAATTTTGAAATAATTAGTTTGAATAGATACATGACTTTGTTTCATAGAGTTAAAGACCGCATGAAAACTTATCAGTTTGTTGTGCTATTGTTTGTAACCATGTCTTGTTTTTGTTTGTTATCACTGTATGCTGTAAGATGTTAATGTTTTAATTCTGTAACTAGTATTTTTATACTATTCTGTGCTGCATGGTGATGCTTTATTTACATCTTGATTCTTAACTGTGACTGAAAAAATAGTCTGTCATTAGTTTTTCTGATTTGGGCTTGGGACAGGAAGGGGACGGCTGTCGGTTGCTTTCAGGTATGCTGATGACTTAAAAAGAAAGAGCTATTTATTCTTTGAATTGCCTTTATTTAATTATGAAATGTGATATCTTAACCATTAACTTGAAACTTCAACTTGTGTATGCACATTAAATGTTTAACGTTGTCTAATCTTGATGTTTTTGGCTTATCCATTGTAAATTTGTATTGCTATGTCTTGGTGCAAATTTTCCTAGTATCTGAAACTAATTTTTATTTATTTGATACTTTATGCAGCTATAAGAGGGTGACACCGAACTAAGCACACAAATATGGTGAGGTTATTGGCTAATATAATTCGTAGAGGTGTTGCACCTTTTCCAGTCTCGGGTTTGACTGTAAGTGTATATGTTTTTTCACTTGGATCACCCTCTTCCCAAATTTCTCAAGTGTTTCATAACTTTTTCAATTTAGATTCTTGGGCCTTGGCTACTGGTACAAAGGCTATTTAGACTCTTATCATCTATTTGTATGGAAGAGTCTCTTTTCTGACTGCCAAATTTCATCTAATGTTGTTTTATTCCTGTTGTAGGCATCTGGTTCTTTCCACCAAAGCATTCTTCGTTTTTCCACGAATGTGCCTGATGACACGCATGAAGATTTTAGACCCACTATTAAAACTGAGAGTTCTGGCCTTTCTATAAAAGACATTGTCGAGCAGGTACATTGTGTCATGTTTTTTTATTCAATCCGTAATATAATAAAGTACTTGTACTTGGTTCACAATTTCTTCATCCTTGATTTTGTTTTCTTATTGTCCAATTAGGCATTTTCAATAGCCTTGCCTTGTATCCACTAGGGTTGACATCTGTATGGTGATGCTATCTCTGATTCACAGGATTTGAAGGAAAACCCTGTGATGATATACATGAAAGGGGTGCCTGATCTTCCCCGATGTGGATTTAGTGCATTAGCAGTGAGAGTTTTGAAAGAATATAGTAAGAAATGCAAACTTTTGAAATTTTTAAATGCTCAATTTATTGTGTTTAATTGCAATTTTGTATAGTTGTTTTCATTCGTCTTTCTTTACTTTGTTCATCCATCTTGTTATCCAAAAGGGTTCTTAGCCTAATCCTACTCTTTTGTAATTTCTGCTATTTTTTTAATTTACTTATAGGGGTTTCTGCATAAATCCCGCCTTGGATTTGGCAGATTTAGTCGGAAATAAAGTGCTTTTTCTTTTTTGATATCAAATCAAAGTTTTAATCCTGAATTTTAAGGTTGCTTGGAGGTCGGTGGGTTCCATAATGAAATGGTATGATATATTTGAATTCTTCATATGATGGCTGATAATCTCTTCTTTGAATTATATGCTAGAGATTGATTTATTAGCCATACAGTTTTTTATTAATCATATTTTGTAACTTAGCTGAACTGGGTTCATTTGCTAAACCAAAAGTGATATGCTTATTATGTTTTAAACTGTCTTCACGTGGAATGATTGTTTCTGCTACACTTTTATGCTCGACCCTGTTATCAGTTGAAATGGGCTTTGCAGATGTTCCATTAAGTGCCAGAAATATATTAGAAGACCTTGAACTAAAGAATGCTGTAAAAGCTTTCAGGTAATTTATTACGGTTCATGTTTTTATCAGTGTGAATAACTGAATGGCTAGAATTTTTAATTTATGCAATATCAACTTTGAAAGAAACAATGGCTACTGAAGAAAATATTTTACCACCACCATTATGCGGCTTCTCTGATTTTCCTTTCACCCATATAGTTATTATTAATAGTTAATAGTTCAAGTACTCGCTCTTGGATGTGCGCTGATGAGTTTTTATGTTTTTTTTAGAGTGCGTGAGTATTTATTTTTTGTAATTGTAATAAATTGCATATACCTTTTTTAAGGAAAAGATAAATTACACATATTTTACACGTGTTTGGGCGTCATGTTGAAATGGTTGTGCGATATTCTGATTGCAACTTTACCGGGCACAGCATAATGGCTACTTTACCGGGCACAGCATAATGGCATATATTACTTTCCTTGGTATCCTCCGAAATACTTCACAAGACTTTGTTCTAGACTAGTTTGCACAGTCTCATAAGCCATCTTGTACTCTTTACCTATTTACATATTCTTGGAACAAAAATAGAGAAGTGTTCTTTCTCTTATTATTTCAGAAATTATGTTATATAATAACAAATGCCACAATTTATTTCAGCCACTGGCCGACATTCCCTCAAATATTCATCAATGGGGAGTTCGTTGGAGGATCTGATATCATTCTTAACATGCATCAGGTTCACCTTTTCTTCTTTGATTTTCAAATTCAGGATAGTTACAACTCTTGTTCAAAATATTTTACCACCAAAACATATTTGATGCTGCATTACATGCATGTGATAACTTTGGTCCTTAGTGTTGTGTTGCCCAGTGTTCTAAATGGTAGCCATCGACCACACCGCCTTTGCCTTAAGCGGTTTGTAGACGGTAGAAAATGAGTAGTGGCGGACGAGGCAATCAAAGTCACAATTTTTTTCTAAAAAATTGATCATTAATGCAATACACTTTCTCTTCTAAAACATAATAGCTCCACCAGCCCTATCACCCACAACCCTCGCCTCCTTCCGCCTCGAACCGCCCACCATCGCTGCCGCTAACCGCCCACTGCCTTCTGCTAAACTTGTTAAAGAGATGAAATATAATCAAGATATATCTTTTTTATCAGAGGTTGAATCGAGAAGCTTATTTATGCTTAAACATCATTTAATTAAATATATTACATAAAAAAATGATAATTATTTGTACTTGCATTGCATGATTATATATAATTATACATAATCGAGAGGCGGCAAGGGTCGTTGACCGCCCCGCTACCGCCTACTGCCTTTTGCGACACCGGTGTTGTCAAAATTGGACATTTTACATCCCTACCATCATACTCAGTCCAATTTCTTAAGGTGGTGTTTGCATGTGATATATTTGTGGATGTTGCCGATCTAAAACTAGGGGTTCATGCACTTGCTTTTCATCCCTAATGTTTACCACTAAAGTATTTGGACCCCTGTGTTTCACAAATGACAAAATTAATCTCTCATTTTAATCGAGAAAATTAATAGAAATTGAGCCAAGTTGCTAAAAGATTATTGGCGAAGTTGTGACAGTAATTGATTTGAAAAGAAACTATAGTTCGCTTATAAAAATGTTCAAATTCAGGTTGAAGAGTGTGTTAATGTTAGGAAGGTGAGTGATGGTATTGATACATATTGTCTATTTTTTATGCCATAATGAGGGACCAATCCTGCTACTTGAATCAAATGGAGGACCGAATTTGTTTGTGGTAACATTTGGAACAAAACATACAATTAGCCATTGAGACTGTGTTAGGGACACCAATTGCCTATTCTTGATACAATGATGGATCAATTCTGTTACTTGAATAAAAGGAACCAAAGTTGTTTGTGGTGGCCACACAACTCTACTTTGAAACCCTTTTAGGTGCCTGATTAATCTGGCTCCATGAGATATCGAAGCCCTGCATGGTTGTTTTTGTCTTAATTTTGTGGTCAAAGAGCTCTAAAACCTTCTTCTTCCTCTTGTTTTCCATACGCAGACTGGTGAATTGAAGGAAAAATTGAACGACGTTGCAGAAAAAAATAAATAAGCAGCGGCTTGCCTAGTGAGTGGTAGGTATAAATTTGTTTCTGTAAGATGAAACCATGTCTACTCTTTTACTTGTACCACCTATGATTTTATGAATAAGGGAATAATTGGCAGTAACAAGCAAATGTGGTGCCTGTCTTTTGCAGAAGTAATTTCTTGCAATTTAATTTTGTGGATGGTTCTGAGAAGAGACCTTTTCACTTTCAGCAAAAGAGAATTTTAATTTGTTACAGATTTCTCATGTCACGTTTTGAGGTTCTTTGAAATATGATTCCAATTTTTTTGGCGTCACCCCCTTAACTGTTTGTTTACCTTGGGACAAAAATAACTTTGCAGTCGAATTTGGATATGGAGACGTGAATCTTGTGTCATTGCATCACAACAAATAAAAATTTGTTGTCATTAAACAGAGTGGAAGAGTTCACAATGATGTAGCAATATTATAAACTACATTAGTTAGAAAGACAGTAGTGTAATCAAAGTAACCAAAAAAGTGAGGTCCCTGTTGGATTGATGTGGATTTGATTTGGAGGAGGAGATGTGAGAAATGGATTTCAAATATCTTTGCAGTCGAATTTGATGTGAGAAATGTAATCAAAGTAACCAAAAATATCTTTGCAGTCAGAATTTGGATATATGAAATTCACCATAATATTATCGAAATGCTTAACTTTATGGATATTGGATTTGAAATTCCCTTGAATGTAGTTCATTCAAACAAGTAAGAGAATTTGAATGGATTTTTTATCCATGAATCCAAATTTAATATTATTTAATAAACGACAAATGTTGTACTGGCTTGTTGGCAGCATAATTAAAATAATTAATCTAGGGGTCGACATACGTAGAATTTGGAGCAATAGGGTGATCGGAATTCACAAGCGCAATAAAATAGTGCCCCAACGCAGGGAAGAAAGCAGCGTGCATTGGCATCCTTACGGCACAACTTCTTGCATGTGGGCTCGCATTCTATCGTCACGTTTGCGACTGTACTGAATTTCTGATATTACCGTGTAGTAATATGGCGACTCCTGTTGAAGGTCTCTTCGACTACTAATTGTGCTCTAGACTACAACACAAAATTTCGAAACATATATTCGTCGCCGAACGAAAAATGATAATAAGAGTTCGTGTCGGCGTCGCGTCTTTTCAAGTTAATTTTGATATTTAATTCCATTCGAGTGAGCTAATTCTTTAGCCGTCGTTGAAATTTTCATGAAAAATAATGGATCGATAATTAAGTTGTGATGAGAACTTTAATCTTTTATTATAATCATGATATGATATAAGAGTGGTGTAAAAAACACTCACCCGTTTGGTTTATATTGGTAGGAAAAAAAAAAGATCATTCCGATGTCGATCCATGAAGTTATAATAAATCACTATANGAAAATAATATCAATAATAAAATAATAGTATTATTAGTATTAATAATATAATAATAATTATTATTAATATTGATATTGATATGAATATTAATATTATCTCTAATAATAATAGATAATAATAAGTTTTG
>NW_027359185.1:0-494 GCF_012295235.1 Primulina huaijiensis | reverse complement strand
AATCACAAAATGGCATACAAGACAATTTATCACTACCAAAATAACATCTTTGTGCAAAATTTCAAGACTTTTATAACTCATGTGACCTAATCTTTTGTGCCACAAATCAGTTTTGTCACTTAAGACAACATTCACAGAATTTTGTACACAAGGTTCAGATTCAGCATGACAAACATACAAGTTTCTCTTTTTGGCAGCTTTGAAAATCAATAAAGACCCTTTCATAATTTTCATAACCCCGTTTCCCCATCTACCCTGTAAACCATCATCTTCTAATGCAGCACAGGAAATCAAATTATGACATAAATCGGGAACATGCCTCACATTTTTCAAAGTTAACATATAACCAGAATCAAATTTCAATGATACATCACCAAGACCAGCAACTTGACACAATTTTTCATTTGCCATAGAAACAGACCCATGCTTCACTTCTTTATAACTAGAATACAGATTTTTAAATGGGGACATGTGGAAAGTGCACGCAGAATCAA
>NW_027359184.1:0-240 GCF_012295235.1 Primulina huaijiensis | reverse complement strand
AGATTTGGAGACATTATTTGTTTGGGGAGCAATTTGTAATTTATTCTTATCACAAAATCTTGAAGTATCTGTTCTCTCAGTCAGATCTGAATATGCGACAGAAACATTGGGTGGATCTTTTGAAAGATTATGATTGTGAGATCCAGTATCATCTGAGAAAAGTGAATGTCATTGCCGATGCTTTGAGTCGTAAGATTGTTTATGTTAATTTATCCTCGATTTGTTTTTCTAAGTTACGAG
>NW_027359183.1:9941-10567 GCF_012295235.1 Primulina huaijiensis | reverse complement strand
TTCATCACCTACATCAAACAAAGAAAGATCACTAACATTAAAATTAAAACTAACATTATACTCACCTGGTACATCAAGTGTAACACCTCTGGCCGGTTTTAATAAAATAGCAGCGGAAATTAAAATTTTCTTTGAAGAGAGGAAGGATTTAAAATACATTACAATATATAAACAAAAGTTAATACATGATCAATCAAATGAGACAACAAAATACAAAACATCATTTTTGTGATCATGTTAAAATACTTGCAAAATAGTCTTCTTCCTTCCCTTTTTTATGCATATGACCCCGGCTCCAATCAACGTCCCGGCCCGTCACTCTTATCTGTTAGAGTAGGTGCACGTCGAGCCAAGTGTTGGCCGAGTGTTCACAATGAAACTCTATGTATAAGCAATCTTTATTTTAATAATATTTGAAATTATTGTTTTGGCACATCTTTATCTATATACCCATGCTAGTTGCATAGATAAAGCCCTTGAATATACAAATAGTAGAAAGAATATGAGATGCTCATATGATGAGTATCATGAAACTCATATTTGGAATACTGTATATTCTAAACGGTTCCTAGTCGATTCAGCCGCCGCTAAGAAGGATATAGGCCGCTCGAGCTTGAGACTAGTAT
>NW_027359183.1:0-9544 GCF_012295235.1 Primulina huaijiensis | reverse complement strand
ATAGAATGAATAACAATAACGATGGTATTTCTCTTTTCTCTGTTGGATTGATATCTATATAGTATCTCTGTCTCTGTGCCTCTATCCCATCGATATGAATCGATAACTCTGAGGGATATAAGCCTATGGTCGTTGATCAACTTATTGTATGCAATCTCTGACTATGTATCTATCAATCCAATAAAACATTTAAACTCTCTCTTAGACATTAAATCAAACACTTTGAATACTATCTTTTTTTTCTTGTATTCCCTTTGACATGGTTGAGACATAAAATGCCTCTATAATATACAACAAACTGTAATAATACATAACATGAATCAAGTGAAGGGAATAGCACATTAAAACCATTGAAACACCATACATATATTATCATGTGAGCACAAGAAATGAAATTCCACTTACAACACTTGTAGCACTTGGTTTCTTAAACCTTGATGGTGATCCTCCAATAATAAACCCAAAAACTAACCATCAACACCCAAATAATAACATTAAATGACTATTTATCACAATACATCTATCACACTTATCATCCCCAAACTCCACCATCTTCAATAACTCAAGAACAAGAAGAAAAACCACTTACCTTTGCCCCTTTTTCTAAAAAGATGAAGTTACAACTCCGCATTGAAGATTAATTGCTTGATTGAAAGAAAGGATAAGAAGAAAATGAAGAACCCTACTTGGAAACGTTGGAGGAGAGAAAAAGAAGAGAAGGAAAATGAAGAAAATGAGAGTTTCAATCGGTTTTATGCCTTAATTCACCCAAAACACGCTTTTGTACTGAGCTGGCGCTCGAACGGTCATAAATTACCGCTAGGGCGCGGACCATACTGTCCAGTACAAAATTTACAGAACCGGTGGCGCTCGGGCGGTCATAAATTACTGCTCGGGCGCCGCTCTGCGCACAGCCGTCTCAAAGATCGCCTCCGACACGCCTCTTCCCGACATAATTTGAAAAAGTGGTGAACATGAAAGTTGTAGCTCTATGTCTTGGCTTGCATCTCCAATTGGCCTCATGTCATTTGAATGTCTAAGGAAAAGGTTATGCTCATTCGCCCAACATGTGACATTATAGGAACGATGATACGCGCGACACACTTCCGGGCGCTTTTGGCTTATCTTCCACAATGATTTGAACAAAACTCAAAACATGAAAGTTACACCTCTATGTCTTATCTAGCCATTCCAATTAGCCTCATACCAATTGGCTCAACATATGAATTATCATGAATTTACTCGCAACGCCGCTACAATATAACTACGCATCATCTATAAACACAATACCATAAATCATAAATCTCAACTCTTAACATCAAAACTATACTTAAACTTAACCAAGGAGTCAATAAACATATTAAATCTTAAACCGTACCGATCACCAAGTGTCACACCCTTACTCTATACTTGGCATAATTACCATAATCAAAATAGGGTTTGACTGATATAACTGTAGTATGAAGCAAATCAAACAAGGGGCATCACTTTGACGGTTTATAAAAATTTGGCATAATGTCTCTATATTCTTGTAAAACCAAAAACTCAACTCAAGCATCAACATCAACACATATATATAATCGTATTCTTACATACAAACATATTCTGTATCATCATACACCTAGACATAAACATTGTAAAACTTGTTTCAAACCCTGAAATATTTTCGTACAATACATATTCGGAAGCTATACAATAAGAAGTCCCGGTTCTTGTCGAGGTAAGGCACGTCACAAGCATCCATTGGCGAACCGGCATCCTACGTCTCTTCACTACCTGATCCTGTAATACATGAGCTACGTGAGTTTATAAACTCAATAAGTTGGCACTTGTACGTATCAATATGCGTCGAAGGAACATACATATCAAGTCGTGATCAACAATGAATCTTTAAACCATGTCATATCATATCATATATTCATGTTCATTTTTGTACTTGAGCCTCATTAGTTGACCTGTACTACCGTGCTTGCTTTATTATATAGCTACTACTGTGTTGGACGTCAGGGAGCAACCTTTGGCAACCCCACGCCCCATGAACATATATTGGCCAATAGCTTTGGTGGACTTAAAACCACCGATGATGTCAACAAGCTCTATATCATGTAAAAATCAATCTTTTTCTTTTCATGTTCATGTTCATGTTCATAACATAGCACCCATCATCAATATTCATGAGTTTCTTACATATTTAATACATAACAATGGAATATGGTGCAATATTTTCATCAATAAGATACTAACAATGTACATATAGCAATAATCAATGGGAAGTATTTGAAATCATAATATTACTTATGTATTACTTCAAGAACATGCCAACTTACAGTCCAAGCTTAAGAACACTGGTTTGAGATGGTGTTTCTCGCTCCTATACTGTCAAATATACCAGTAATTCAGTCACTATTGTATAAACTAGATGAAAATCATTCCTCTACACGTGGAACAACTAAAAGAGAAGAAAACTTACACCTTTATGATGTTCTTGTGATGGAGAACTAATATCTATCTTCAAAATGATGAAGAAAAGGAAGAAAGGGGCTTTTGGAAGAAAACTTCTTGGTTTCCTCTCGAGCTTTGCTGTGAAAAGGGTTGAAAAACTGATGGAAGTGCTTAGAAAAGTCAAAACTTATCTTCTTATATATAAGGCGGCGCTCGGACGGTCATAAATTACCGCTCGAGCGTGGAACTTTTTGTCCGAACCAAAATTCCAGAACCAGTGGCGCTCGTGCGGTCATTTATTACCGCTCGGGCGCCGCTCTGCGCACAGTCACCTCAAAGATCGCTCTAGAAACGGCTCTTCCGTTCATAATCTGAAAAAGTGGTAAACATAAAAGTTGTAGCCCTATGTCTTGGCCTGAATCCCCAATTAGTTTCAGGTCATTTGGAGGTCTGAGTAAAAAGTTATGCTCATTCTCCTAACATGTGTCAGTGAGGGAATGACGGTATACACGACACACTTCGGGGCACTTTTGGCTTGTCTTCCACAATGATTTGGACAAAACCCAAAACATGAAAGTTGTTGCATTATATCTTAGCTTTCTAATGGTTATGGCCTCACTCAATTTGGATCAATATTCCAATCATTATGCTAAAACTCGTAAAAACTACCACAATTTCATCTCATTTCCTATCAACTTCATAACACTACTTCTACCTACACATCTTAATAAAACTATTTAGACATATTTTCATTCTCAATACACCATGAACAATATAAAAGTCATGTTCAATCTCAATATTGATACCTCAATCAATATGTAAAACATAATGAGCTAAATAACTATATATAATGACATAAACGTATTATTAATCATTTGTACGAGTAACCGGGCATTACAATTCTCCCCTCCTTCAAAGAATTTCGTCCTCGAAATTTGACATACCATATAGTTCAGGATATCTCTGTTGGATCTCGTCTTCTCGCTCCCAAGTTGCTTCTTTAATTGTATGATTACGCCATAACAGTTTCACTACGGGTATTTCCTTGCCTCATAACACTTTTGATTTCCTATCGAGGATTTGTACCGGTAGTTCTTCATATGAGAGATTCGATGCAAGCTCCAACGGTTCATAATGAAGAACATGAGAAGGATTAGCTAAATACTTTCGTAGAATGGAAACGTGGAAAACATTATGAACGTTTGACAAGTTTGATGGTAAAGCAACTCGGTAGGCTCTGTATCCTATTCTTTCCAAGATTTCAAATGGACCAATATATCTTGGACTCAATTTTCCTTTCTTACCAAAACGTAATATGCCCTTCAATGGTGATATCTTTACAAATACATGGTCACCAACCTGAAATTCCAATCGTCGACGTCGCACATCAGCATAGCTTTTCTGTCGACTCTGGGCATTGTGCATTCTTTCTCTGATCTTGGTCACCAATTCGGCTGTCTGTTGTACCAATTCAGTGCCTAATAACTTTCTTTCTCCTACTTCATCCCAATGTACTGGAGATCGACATTTTCTACCATATAATGCAGTATATGGTGCCATTCCAATGCTTGACTGATAGTTATTGTTGTAGGTAAATTCAGCCAACGGTAGTTTACTGTCCCAACGGCCAGGAAAATCAATAGTACATGCCCTCAACATATCTTCTAAGATTTCATTTACTCGTTCTGATTGTCCATCAGTTTGAGGGTGAAATGCGGTACTGAATGCCAATCGAGTTCCCATAGCATGATGTAAACTCTTCCAGAATGCAGACGTAAATTTGGGATCTCTATCAGATACAATGGACACTGGGATGCCATGAAGCCTCACTATCTCCTTGATGTATTCTTCATCATATTGATTCATCGTGTATGTGGTCTTCACCGGAAGAAAGTGAGCTGATTTCGTAAGTCGATCCACGATAACCCATATAGCATTGAATCTTCTTTGTGTTCTTGGCAAACCAAGGATGAAATCCATTGTGATATGTTAACATTTCCACTCAGGAATGGGTAGCGATTTCAGGAGCCCTGCTGGTCTTTGGTTTCCAATCTTGACATGTTAGACATTGTGCAACAAATTGAGCAATGTCCTTTTTCATACCTGGCCACCAAAATAATGGTTTCAAATCCTTGTACATTTTCGTGCCTCCTGGATGGATCGAATAGGGAGTAGCATGAGCATCAATAAGAATGTCGGTTCTGATCGTTCCTTGTTTTGGCACACATAGTCTCCTTTGATGTGTCCATATTCCTTCCCCATTCAATTCAAAGTTTGAATGTCCTTTTTCTTCATCTCGCTGCCTCAGTTGTTGTAATTCATTATCTGCACTTTGTTCGACCCTGATTCTATCTGCAAGTGTTGGTCGAACCATGAGAGATGATAATTGGATTGCAGTCCACTTTGGCATAACCTCAATCTTCATATTCCGTAAATCCCATAAAATTTGTTCTTGTACTTGCATTGTAGCAATAGAACTGGACTTTCGACTTAATGCATCTGCAACAACATTGGCTTTGCCTGGATGATAGTTAATAACACAATCATAATCTTTAACTAATTCCAACCAACGTCGTTGTCGCATATTCAATTCTTTTTGCGTGAATAAATATTTCAAACTCTTGTGGTCCGTGTAAATTTCACACCGTTCACCATACAGATAATGGCGCCATATTTTCAACGCAAATACCACTGCTGACAGTTCTAAGTCATGTGTAGGATAGTTCTTTTCATATTCTTTCATCTGTCTTGAGGCATAAGCAATGACCTTCCCATGCTGCATTAAAACTACTCCTAAACCTTGTTTCGAAGCATCACTGTATACCACAAAATTTCCTGATCCTTCTGGAATAGCAAGGACTGGTGCTGATGTCAATTTTGTCTTTAAATTTTGGAAACTACGATCACATGCTTCGTTCCATTCAAATTTCACATTCTTTCGTGTTAAAGCAGTCAAAGGCAATGCTATCTTAGAAAATCCCGCTATAAACCGACGGTAATAACCAGCTAACCCAAGAAAACTACGTACCTCAGTAACAGTAGTTGGTCGTAGCCAGTTATTAACAGCTTCAATCTTGCTTGGATCCACGGATATGCCTTCTTTTGAAATGATATGACCCAAGAATGATACTTGTTCAAGCCAAAATTCGCATTTCTTCCATTTGGCATATAACTGTTTATCTTTCAAAGTTTGCAAAACTAATTGCAGATGTTCTCGATGCTCCTCTGTAGTTCGTGAGTAGACGAGAATATCATCTATAAATACAATCACGAACTTGTCTAGAAATGGCTTGAAAATTCTGTTCATTAAATCCATAAAAGCAGCTGGTGCATTCGTTAGTCCAAATGGCATTACAAGAAATTCATAATGCCCGTACCTGGTTCGGAAGGCAGTCTTTGAGATATCATCTGATTTAACTTTTAATTGATGATAGCCTGATCGTAAATCAATCTTCGAAAAGATGGCAGCTCCTTGTAATTGATCAAACAAATCATCAATTCTGGGGAGTGGATACTTATTTTTGATTGTCACTTTGTTCAACTCCCGATAATCAATACATAGACGGAGGGTACCGTCTTTCTTCTTCACAAATAAAACAGGTGCACCCCACGGTGAAAAGCTCGGTCTAATAAACCCTTTATCAAGCAACTCCTGTAACTGTTCTTTCAATTCTTTCATTTCTGTAGGAGCTAATCGATAAGGAGCTTTTGAGATCGGATGAGTTCCTGTCACAACATCAATTACAAATTCGATCTCTCTATCTGGGGGTAAGCCTGTTACATCATCAGGAAATACCTCTGGAAACTCACAAACAACATCTGTATCTTTTAATTCACGAACAGGTGGGTCAATAGTTAACACAGATGCTAAATATCCTTGACACCCCTTCTGTAGTAATTTACAAGCCTTCATACAAGAGATTATCCGAAGAGGTAAGGATATACCTGCACTTGCTACTGTGAATGGTTCAGCTCCTATCGGCGCAAATTTGATCATCTTTATGCCACAGTCAATAGTAACTCTGTACTTCGAGAGCCAATCCATTCCCAATATCACATCAAAATCCGTCATCCTCAAAACTATCAAATCAGCATACATCTGATGGCCTTGGACATATATTGGACACCCTCTCACAATCTGATCTGTCTGTAATTCTTGCCCGGAAGGTAAGGCTATGGCGAGTTGTGCCTCTGTTGTACTTGCTGTAATGCCCAGTCTCCTTACAAACGATTCCGAAATAAAGGAATGCGTGGCTCCTGAATCTAGTAAAACAATAGCAGTAATACCAGAAATCAAGAACATACCAGTGATCATCGATGTATCCGCATCCACTTCCTCTTTAGTCATGGAGAAAAGGCGTCCCTGTACTTTCTCAGAACTCCCTGGACAATTCCTGGCGAGATGCCCTGGCTTTTTGCAACGATAACAAACATTGGAACCTTGCATACATTCCCCGCCATGAAGTTTGCCACATTTAGGACAAGGTGGTCTGTCCTGTTCTTTACGTGGAGGGGGACCCTTGCCACGGGGTTCCTCTGGTCTAGTACCCCTGCTATCAGTCTTTTTGCCTTGTCCCGTTCCTTGGCTCTTCTGAAAGTACTGCTGCCTTCGTTGTTGCCTGTCCTTGTCAATGTCATGTTCATCTTGTTCTGCCATAAGTGCTCTTTCTACTATCTCCCCGTATGTAGCAACTTTCGACATCCGTACATCTCTTTTATTTTCAGAGCGAAGTCCCCGCATGAAGTGTTCGCCCTTACTTGTGTCATCTTGTGCAATATACGGTACATATTGGACTCCTGCTTCAAATTGTTGTATGTATTCTGTCATTGACATGGTTCCTTGCTTCAGGTTAAGGAAATCGCTGGCTTTCTTGGCTCGTACATCTTTACTGAAATACTTGTTGTAAAATACGGTTTTGAAAGTTTCCCATGTCAATGGTCCAACCGGTAATGCAACCCTTGCACTCTCCCACCATATTCTTGCATGTTTTGTTAACAAAAAGACGGCACAAGTTACTTTGTCAACATCTTCCATATGAAGGTAGGAGAAGATGGACTCCAATGACTTAATCCACTCTTCTGCTACTGCTGGATCGGTGCTTCCCATGAATTCAGGAGGATTCAGACGTCGAAAACGATCATACACATCAGTTTGAACAGGCCCTTGTCTGGGGATCATGGCTTGTGCATGTGCCTGCTCATGTGTAGTCCGTTGCATCTCCAGTAATTGCTGTATCTGCTCCCCATGGACTTTCGCTTGTTGTTGGAGCAGCTGAGCAAAATCATCTATAGGTCGTGGTGCACTGCCCTCACCTTCGACCGCTGGGGCTTTGCCCTTAGATGACTCTCCTTCATGTACCTTACGTTTAGGTGGCATCGTCGCTTATCTTAACCTACATATAGATCACATAGACACATAACTTAGCATAAACTATGGGATACAAAGATACTTACTTGCCGAGTTCTCCATGTGGATGAAGTGCAGTGTCTTCCCTGTCGAAGAACCGTGGGCTCTGATACCAACTAAAATGTCACACCCTTACTCTATACTTAGCATAATTACCATAATCAAAATAGGGTTTGACTGATATAACTGTAGTATGAAGCAAATCAAACAAGGGGCATCACTTTGACGGTTTATAAAAATTTTGGCATGATGTCCCTACATTCTTGTAAAAACCAAAAACTCAACTCAAGCATCAACATCAACACATATATATAATCGTATTCTTACATACAAACATATTCTGTATCATCATACACCTAGACATAAACATTGTAAAACTTGTTTCAAACCCTGACATATTTTCGTACAATACATATGCGGAAGCTATACAATAAGAAGTCCCGGTTCTTGTCGAGGTAAGGCACGTCACAAGCATCCATTGGCGAACCGGCATCCTACGTCTCTTCACTACCTGATCCTGTAATACATGAGCTACGTGAGTTTATAAAACTCAATAAGTTGGCACTTGTATGTATCAATATGCATCGAAGGAACATACGTATCAAGTCGTGACAACAATGAATCTTTAAACCATGTCATATCATATCATATATTCATGTTCATTTTTGTACTTGAGCCTCATTAGTTGACCTGTACTACCGTGCTTGCTTTATTATATAGCTACTACTGTGTTGGACGTCAGGGAGCAACCTTTGGCAACCCCACGCCCCATGAACATATATTGGCCAATAGCTTTGGTGGACTTAAAACCACCCATGATGTCAACAAGCTCTATATCATGTAAAAATCAATCTTTTTCTTTTCATGTTCATGTTCATGTTCATAACATAGCACCCATCATCAATATTCATGAGTTTCTTACATATTTAATACATAACAATGGAAATGGTGCAATATTTTCATCAATAAGATACTAACAATGTACATATAGTAATAAACAATTGGAAGTATTTGAAATCATAATATTACTTATGTATTACTTTAAGAACATGCCAACTTACAGTCCAAGCTTAAGAACACTGGTTTAAGATGGTGTTTCTCGCTCCTATACTGTCAAATATACCAATAATTCAGTCACTATTGTATAAACTAGATGAAAATCATTCCTCTACATGTGGAACAACTAAAAGAGAAGAAAACTTACACCTCTATGATGTTCTTGTGATGGAGAACTAAGATCTATCTTCAAAATGATGAAGAAAAGGAAGAAAGGGGCTTTTGGAAGAAAACTTATTGGTTTCCTCTCGAGCTTTGCTGTGAAAAGGGTTGAAAAACTGATGGAAGTGCTTAGAAAAGTCGAAACTTATCTTCTTATATATAAGGCGGCGCTCGGGCGGTCATAAATTACCGCTCGAGCGCGGAACTTTCTGTCCGAACCAAAATTCCAGAACCAGTGGCGCTCGGGCGGTCATTTATTACCGCTCGGGCGCCGCTCTGCGAACAGTCACCTCAAAGATCGCTCCAGAAACGGCTCTTCCGTTCATAATCTGAAAAAGTAGTAAACATGAAAGTTGTAGCTCTATGTCTTGGCTTGAATCTCCAATTAGTTTCAGGTCATTTGGATGTCTGAGTAAAAAGTTATGCTCATTATCCGAACATGTGTTAGTGAGGGAATGACGGTATACACGACACACT
>NW_027359182.1:0-752 GCF_012295235.1 Primulina huaijiensis | reverse complement strand
TCGGAGTCTCCCTCTTCAAGGGCACGTTCTTCTTGGGACACGCTTCTTTCCCTTCCCAGGTGGACCAGTCTTCGTACCTGATGAAGAGCCCGCATGAAGAACCGACTTCTTTTTCTTGATGGTGGACTCAAAAGTCACAAGCATGTTCACCAACTCCTCAAGGGTCGGCTCCATCTTGTTCATATTGAAATTCACCACAAAAGGATCAAATGAGCTAGGCAGTGATAAGAGCAACACGTCGGTGGTCAACTCCGAAGGCAACATCACATCCATGCCAATGAGCTTATCCATGAGCCCAATCATCTTTAGGCCATGCTCATGGACCGAGACCCCATCTCGCATGCGCAAAGTCATTAGCTCCTTGATGGTAGCATGCCTAAGAGGCCGAGTTTGCTCACCAAAGAGCTCTTTGAGGTGCAAATGAATGTCAGCAGCATTCTTTGCATCCTCAAAACGCCTCTGCAGCTCATCGTTCATAAAAGCCTGCATATAACACTTGGCCTTCAAGTCATGGTCACACCAATCCTTGTAGGTCTGCAATTCATCAGGAGTGCAGCTAGTCGGAGCCTCATCAGGGGGCGACTCAGTCAGTGTATATGCAATCCTTTCCTAGTTTAAGACGATTTTCAAGTTTCTTAGCCAAGTGAGGTAATTAGGTCCGGTTAATATGTGCTTTTCGAGTAGTGCAGATATCGGATTGAGAATCTAAGACATTGTCAAAAATTTGTACTGAAAAGTAAAACAGATAAATG
>NW_027359181.1:16673-17707 GCF_012295235.1 Primulina huaijiensis | reverse complement strand
TATGTATGTATGTATGCAGGGATGGGGGAGGGGGGTAGCATAGATGATGTGTTTATATAGTGTGTGCAATATCTAAAAATAAATGATTTTTCAGTAATCATTTAAAAAATTAGTTTATATAGTGTTTTAATATCTAAAAATAAATATTTTTTAGTAATCATTTAAAAGATTAGTTTTTTGTGTTTCATAACTTCATATTTTGCATTAATTTCTGCTTGATTTAATCAAAATATCATATGTATTTTCATAGTCATGTTGAATTTTCAAAAATGATTATTTTGATATTTTATTAAAAAATAATATTAAAATAATTTATTTATCACAACTTCGGATAAAATCGAAAATCTAAACCAAAAAAACTGAGCACTGAATCGAACCGAAAATCGAATTTCATAATTCGGATATAAATGTTAAAACCGAAATTTATTTGGTTCGGTTTCGGATTATATATGTCAAAATCGAACCGACCGAAAAAACCGAAATTTCATTAAATTAATAATTTTATTTTTATTATATATTTTTGGATATGATATCAGTGAATGATGAATTATTTTGAATAATATTTAGTTGATTGTTGTTTATTTAATTCATTTAAACTTTATATTTAAATGTTTTACTAAAAATTCATGTAAAAAGATAACATATTATATTTTACAATATATATCTTATTAATTTAATTAATTGTATCAATATCGAAATAACCACCGAAATAACCGAATCATTTCGATAGAAAACCGAACCGAACCGAACCGAAGAAAAATGGTTCGGATATCGTATTATATATTTGTAAAACCTAAAACTGAAAAAACCGAAAATCGAACCAAACGGACTGATGAACACTTCTAACACACTCTAATTTAAAAGTTTTCTTTTTTTCATTTTATTTTCAAACATTAACCACTTTTGATATTTCACACTTCTTCACAATTTATAAACTTAATTACTTCTCTTAATGCAGGGGAGAGTTGAGGAGGGACGAGGTGTCGCCACTCGCCCCCCTTGGCTCTGTTCCTGAATGTCTACATTCAATATAT
>NW_027359181.1:0-15628 GCF_012295235.1 Primulina huaijiensis | reverse complement strand
TATATATTCATTATGGTAAAGATCTGTAAGTATTTGTGGGTATAAATATATACCTTGCAACCAGAAACTTGCTTCTCAACTATATTTCTCATCAAGCCGATCTTCATCTTCTCCTCATTTTTCTCTTTGATTTCTTCTGGGGAATAAACATTTACGTCTTCTTCTTTCTCCATCATTCTTTTCTCACTCGAAGCAAATTTCAGCAGGAATGGCTTCCTTCTCTACCGAATTTTATGAATATAAGTACTTACTTTAATGAATTTATGGACTTAATTATAAAGGGTGAAGGATGGTGAGTCGGGGCATATTCATAATTTCACAGTTTGGTTATTTTTGAATTGAATAGCATTTGGTCAAGTCATCATGCAGACAAATAAAAAAATAAAGTAATATTCAATAAATATATATATTTTTTGAAAAAAAAATCTTCAATATAATATAAAGATAAGTGGTGAAACTGATATAGGTGGCTCATGCGAGAGGTGGGCGACCTATTGTTGCGTGAGCTGCATTTAATGGTCATAACTAAACTACAACTACCCTTTTGAACTAATTTTTTTATTGGGTTTTAAAGAAAATTGCAATTTTTATCGATTAATTTCTTGTATATATACATTTATTTACATATGTAAACAGAGAGAAGAAAAGTATTTACTAACTACAAGAAGTTGCGTTTGAAAAAGATTAGGTTTTGTTTGGTGACTTCTTTCTTGTATTATTGGCGATGTTTTGTTTTGACTTTCGAGATCTTTTGAAAAGTACATTGAAAATAAAACGCACTTCATAGAATCTTGTTCTGGTTTGGTCCAATATTGACCGATAATTCGAATTAGGGAGGTATTACGACCTAAGCCATTCGAGAGCTACTAGGAGTTCGGTTCGGTAGAAATCTCGCTCGAGATCGTTCGTTAAGTTTATCGAGCCAAGTTCGAGTTTAAGGATATTCAACTCCTAAGGTAGCGAGCTCGAGATCAACTAGTTTTTTTGGGCTTTGAGTGTACAATAATAACTTGCATTGCTTACATCAAAATTTGTGCGTAAGGGGAGTGATTAAAATGCTATAAAATAAGAAGCATGCCCCCTTAAATGTCGGCAGAAAAGTCAACAAAGGTGGCTGAAGTTGTTGAAGGCGTGGTGGTATGCAATTCAGACGAAAATTTTCAGAGGAGAAAACGCGTTTTTATACGCGTTTTCACACGGTCAAGGGGCTCTATAAATTGAGCTCCCCCTTCATTTTGAAATCATCCCTTCTTCGAGTTTTCTCTCATCTTATAGCATTTTATAATATTTGTGAGGTGTTTGTTCTCCTGTATTAAGAGAGTATGTGATCTCTTTGGAAACACAGTGAGTGAGTTGTATATCACAAAATATTATAGTGAAAATTCTTTTCATCTTGCCCGTGGTTTTTTACTATAATAATTTTTAGGGGTTTTCCACGTAAATCTCGGTGTCCAGTTCATTCTTTATTTTCGGGTTTTATTATCTCAAATTACCTCAAGTGGGACCAACAAGTGGTATCAAGCCTTGGTTTAAAATTTCTTAAAATTCTGAGTATGCTCTGTGGTTGCAGCCTAGACTGATCTTCCACATCAGAAAAGATTTTTCGAGATTTTTTTTATTAAGACGTGATTATTTTGTCAAGTCTACTAAATTGTTGTAGACATAATGGCGGGCATGTATGAGATAGCAAAGTTCAACGGAAGCAATTTTATGTTGTGGAAAATAAAGATACAAGCAGTTTTAAGAAAAGAAAATTGCTTGACGGATATTGGAGATAGACCGGTGGAGATTACGGATGATGAAAAGTGGAATGAGATGAATGATAATGCTGTTGTCAATCTACACTTGACTATAGCAGACGAAGTACTGTCAAGTATCTCTGAGATAAAAACAGCAAAAGTTATCTGGGATACTCTGACAAAGATGTACGAGGTCAAGTCGTCACACAACATGATTTTCCTAAAAAGAAGGCTTTATACTCTTCGGATGGCGGAATCCTCATCGATGATCGACCATATCAACACACTAAATATTCTATTTTCTCAACTTACTTCCATGGGGCATAAAATAGGGGAAAATGAACGTGCGGAGCTTCTAATTCAAAGTCTACCAGATTCATATGATCAACTTATCATCAACATTACCAACAATATTCTTATAGGCTTTCTAAAATTCGACGATGTCTTAACTGCGGTTCTCGGAGAAGAAAGCCGATGCAAGAATAAGGAAGACAGGTTGGTAACATCAAAGCAGGCAGATACTTTACCGATGATAAAAGGAAGATTCATGGACCGTGACTCCAGTGGGAGCCAAAGACGAGGTAGATCAAAATCGAGAAGTAAGAAGAAAAATATTTACTGCTTTAAATGTGGCGGTAAAGGGCACTTCAAGAAAGAGTGTACGAGTATCGAGAAGAGTTCTCAAGGAAATGTGGCTAGTACTTCAGGCAGTGGTGAAATATTATTCAGCGAAGCAACAACTATTGCAGAAGGCAGACACAAATTTTGTGACACATGGATTATGGATTCAGGAGCGATGTGGCACATGACGTCTCGGAGAGAATGATTTGATCATTATGAACCAGTCTCAGGAGGATCTGTATTCATGAGAAATGATCATGCTTTGGAAATCGCTGGGGTTGGTACCAACAAAATTAAAATATTTGATGGCACCATTCGCACCATACATGAGGTACGACATGTGAAAGGACTGACAAAAAATCTTTTGTCCTTGGGGCAATTGGATGACATCGGGTGCAAAACTCGTATCGAGAATGGGATCATGAAAATTGTGAAAGGCGCGCTTGTGGTTATGAAGGCGGAAAAGGTTGCTGCAAATCTGTATGTACTTTTGGGAGAAACACACAAAGATGCATAACTAGATGTTGCATCAATTGGTTCAAGAGAAGAATTAACAGTGTTATGGCATAGAAAGCTCGGGCATATGTCAGAACGGGGGTTGAAAATTCTCTCAGAACGGAAGCTGTTGTCTGGACTTACAAAAGTGTCACTACCCTTTTGTGAGCATTGTGTTACCAGTAAACAACACAGATTAAAGTTTGACACTTCTACTGCCAGGAGCAAAAGCATATTGGAGTTGATTCATTCGGATGTTTGGCAAGCACCGGTTGTATCCCTAAGAGGAGCGAGATACTGTGTCTCGTTCATTGATGATTTCTCTAGGAGATGTTGGGTGTATCCAATCAAGAAGAAATCAGAAGTTTTCCAGATCTTCAAAGATTTCAAAGCGTGGGTTGAACTTGATTCTGAAAAGAAAATCAAGTTTCTGAGGAATGACAATGGAGGAGAATATACCAGTGACGAATTTGATGCATATTGTCAACATGAGGGCATCAAAAGACAGTTTACAACGGCTTACACACCTCAACAAAATGGAGTGGCGGAGCGGATGAATAGGACCTTGTTGGACAGAACAAGAGCTATGTTGAGGACTGCGGGTCTAGACAAGTCATTTTGGGCAGAAGCAGTCAAAACCGCTTGTTATATTATCAATCGTTCTCCTTCAGTGACGATTGATCTGAATACTCCGATGGAGATGTGGACTGGAAAGCCGATAGATTATTCTCATTTGCATACATTTGGAAGTCCGGTGTACGTTCTGTACAATGAGCAAGAAAGATCAAAGTTGGATTCGAAATCCAGAAAATGTATCTTCTTGGGTTATGCTGATGGAGTAAAGGGATTTCTCTTGTAGGATCCTACTGTTCACAAACTTGTCATCAGCAGAGATGTTATCTTCGAGGAAGATAAAGTGAATGGAGACAAAGGCACACCGAATTCAGAAACTACTATTTTTCAGATGGAAAATAAGACAGACGAATGTCAAGTTTCTTGTGAAGCAGTACTAGAGCACGAAGAACAAGAACATGTTGAGTCTGAAGTTTCCAATGTGAGGCAGTCAGATTATGTAACTGAAAGCAATATTGCATATTTTCTATTATCAGAGGATGATGAGCCATCGAGTTTCCACGAGGCTACTCAAAGCTCGGATGTATCTTTATGGATGATGGCAATACAAGAAGAGTTTGAGGCATTAGACAGAAATAAAACTTGGGATCTTGTTGCACTACCACAAGGAAGGAAAGCCATTGGAAACAGATGGGTCTATAAGATCAAGCGTGATGACAATAACCAAGTGGAGCGGCATCGTGCTAGATTGGTCGTAAAAAGGTATGCTCAGAAAGAAGGCATTGACTTCAATTAGATATTTTCTCCTGTGGTTCGGCTTACAACAGTCAGAATAGTGTTGGCATTGTGTGCGGTGTTTGACCTACATCTAGAACAGCTAGATGTGAAAACAACGTTTCTTCATGGAGATCTTGAAGAAGAAATTTATATGCTCCAGCCAGAAGGTTTTGCGGAAAAAGGCAAAGAGAACTTGGTTTGCAATCTATGTACGGTCTCAAACAGGCGCCGAGGTGTTGGTACAAGAGATTTGATTCTTATATCATGAGCCTTGGATACAACAGACTGAGTGCAGACCATTGTACATATTTCAAGAGGTCTGGTGATGATTATATCATTTTGCTGTTGTATGTGGACGACATGTTGTAGCAGGCCCCAACAAAGATCAGGTCCAAGGATTGAAGGCACAGTTGGCTAGGGAATTTGATATGAAAGACTTGGGACCAGCAAACAAGATTCTAGGGATGCAAGTTCACCTAGACAGAAGTAACAGAAAGATTTGGCTTTTCCAGAAAAATTATTTGAAGAAAGTCTTGCAACGCTTCAACATGCAAGATAGTAAGTCAATTTCGACCCCTCTTCCTGTTAACTTCAAGTTTTCCTCAGAGATGTGTCCTAGCAGTGAAGCGGAGAGGATTGAGATGTCTCGAGTACCATATGCATCAGCAGTGGGAAGTTTGATGTTCGTCATGATCTGTACAAAACCGGACATTGCTCAAGCGGTGGGAGCAGTTAGTCGGTATATGGCGAATCCTTAAAGAGAGCATTGGAGCACTTTTAAGAGGATCCTTAGATACATTAAGGGTACTTCGAATGTTGCATTATGTTATGGAGGATCAGATTTTATACTTAGGGGCTAGGTCGATTCAGATTATGAAGGTGATCCTGATAAGAGGAAATCTACTACTGGTTATGTGTTTACACTTGCGAGGGGAGCAGTAAGCTGGGTTTCAAAACTGCAGACAGTTGTGGCGTTATCTACAACGGATGCAGAATATATGGCAGCTATTCAAGCTTGCAAGGAGGCAATATGGATTAAAAGGTTATGGGAGGAGTTCGGGCACAAACAAGAGAAAGTATCTTTGTTTTGTGACCGTCAGAGTGCCTTGCACATTGCAAGGAATCCGGCCTTTCATTCCAGGACGAAACACATTGGTGTACAATTTCACTTTGTGCGGGAAGTAGTAGAAGAAAGAAGCGTGGATATGCAGAAGATACATACAAAAGATAACATAGCTGATTTTCTGACCAAGCCAGTGAACACTGATAAGTTTGAGTGGTGTAGATCCTCAAGTGGTCTAGCAGAAACGTAAGCAGCAGGGTAATGACAAGTTTGAAAAGATGTGTGGAGATGTGTTTGATTCTCAATCAAATCTCCAAGTGAGAGAAATGTCATCAGAAAAGTCAACAAAGGTGGCTGAAGTTGTTGAAAACGTGGTGGTAGGCAATTCAGACGAAAATTTTCAGAGGAGAAAACGCGTTTTTATATGCGTTTTCACACGATCAAGGGGCTCTATAAATTGAGCCCCCCCTTCATTTTGAAATCATCCCTTCTTCGAGTTTTCTCTCATCTTATAGCATTCTATAATATTTGTGAGGTGTTTGTTTTCTTGTATTAAGAGAGTGTGATCTCTTTGGAAACACAGTGAATGAGTTGTATATCACAAAATATTATAGTGGAAATTCTTTTCATCTTGCCCGTGGTTTTTTACCCTAATAATTTTTATGGGTTTTCCACGTAAATCTCGGTGTCCATTTTATTTTTTATTTTCGGGTTTTATTATCTCAAATTACCGCAAGTGGGACCAACATTAAATTCTCATATATCTTAATTGACATTTCATCTAAAAATATTCGACGAGCTCGAAAACGATCTTGTTTAACGAGCTCGAAATCGAGTCTGCTTAACAAACCGAACTCGAGCCAGACTCTTTAGACATGATAAATAAGCTATTAACGAGCCAAACAAGCTTAAATCGAGCTCGAGTCGAGTTCGAGCCTATATAAACCTTACACGAGGCAAACTCGAGCGTTATATTGTTCGATTCGAGTCGACTCGTTTACATCCCTAATTCGAATAGATTCCACTTGATAAAATGAAAATGGATTGAATAAAAAAAATCTTCATTAATTGACATGAGTTTAACATATTTATTTGAAAATTTAATTTAAGAAGAATAACATATTAATTAATAATTTAATCTTATTAAAAATTCACGGGGAAAGTGAAAGATCACTTTGTCTCAGGTTGTAAAAAATATAGAAAAATAGTTATTTGGTCTACTAATTTGCTTAATTATTCGTTTTGGTCAACTAGTTTTTTAATGTTTTGTTTTGATATATTAATTTTTAATTTTTGACTATTTTGATCTAGTTGTCGATGTGACATTGAAATTCTGACATGATGTCGAAAAATGCTTATACATCATCGAAAATGATGATGTGATGTTGAAAGTGATGACTCGTCAAATGTCACATTAACAATCTGACCAAAAGAGTCGAAAACTTTAAGTTTATCACTTTCGTGGTAAAATTGTACAATTAATAAAAGTTATCATTTTCCTCCAATGCTAAGAGCTATGAGGAGTTAGTCTATGTTTCATGGAAGTGATTTTTTTAAATATTTTAATATTATTAGATCATGCAAGTAAGTTATCATTTGATAATTAAAGACCTCAAGTAAGGAAACCCCCATAATTGTGACACAGTCATTCTAATTATCTATGCAATTATATTTATATTATTACGTACCTACATTTCCTCTTCCTTTTTTTTTTATTTTTAATAAAAACCGTAATTCTTAGTTTTAAAGTCAAATCCAAACACAGCCTTGATGTATAGTTCTTTGTAAAACATTTTTCGAACACTAATATCGCGAGTTTGACTACAATTATTTGAAAAACTTAAAGAAAAAAAGAGAAGAAAATTACAATTATGGTTTTAAATGTTTGCCTATTTGCCATTTTGTCATCAATTTTAGTTTAATTTTGTATCTTTCAATTTTTGGAAGTTCGGTTATTTTTTGACACAAACCCTCGTGAGTATCATGTTGGAGAAAGTACTAAAAATTCACAAAAAATAGAACTAAGATAACGAACTAAAATTGAAATTTGACAATATTAATAACTAAAATTGCAGAGAGATTTATATAAAAATCAATATTATAATTTTTCCGAAAGGAAATTATATCTAAAAAAATTCATCCAGAATTTTCTGAAAGTCATTTGTTGTGATGAAATAATGGCCTGTCAGGACAGTGGTCGACACGTTGATCTTGGACTGTTGTATGATTTACAAGAGTGGAATTGTATAGTTACTCTCAGCTATGATTTTTGGTAAAACAACAAGCGCTTGATCTTACAATTGATATCAGAGTCAATGTCATGTGTTTGATTTTCATAGATTGCATACGAGCAATGAAATTATTAGAAAAGGAACCGTTGGAGTGCAAGAATTTCATCTACTAGGATAATGATCGACATGTGATGGTTGGACTATTATACGGTATAAAATTGGAGTCACGTTATTACCATAAGCTATTCCATGAATTTGAAACACACACGAACCAATTATTGGTGCTAATGTATAAGGAATTAGCATTAAGACAATTCGGTAGCATCATTTAATTTGAACGGGGCGTATAGCCCACATACACGTGAAGATTGGTGAGTTTTTGTTTGAACTTTCTCTATTATTTTTTGATAGAAAATTACATTTGGAATACAGCAGCATGGTACTAGTGGTTGGGAGCTATTATTATGGACATAATAGCTACTTCCAAAATTTAAATATATTTTTAAAAATTTATAGTAAAATGCTTTTAAAAAAATATTCGTCAAATTATCAATAATTTCTTCTCTAATTATTTTATTTTTGATTGCAAAATATTTATCAATATCTCTTGGGTATCTTTGAATCAATCCCTCTTGATCTGTGTTGCACAAATATTTAAGAGTACTTGTGGGACCCGAACCAAATTCATATTTTTAATCACTATTAAGATCTAATATAGAAATTAAGAAAATGTGGGACATAAATTTTTTTTTTAAATTACATGAGTGCGCAACAATGAAATAAATCTTATTTTAGATATAAGATCTATATCCAGGTCTATGGTACAAGTCCTGTACAAAAGTGATTCGTAATGACTACTGTTCATTTACTACATGTCAAGTAATGGAACAGATTCACTTCTAAGTCCGGATCTCCACGCTAATCTTGACTCTCTCTTATATTCTTCTTGACCCTGATCATGTCCCACCTGTTGTCATGCACACATACAAACAAGACAACAGCCGGATAACTCCGGTGAGATATAATCCCAATATAAATCATGTATGCATGCAATTATATAAAACATGTACAAAAGCATATAACAGTTATCAATGACATGTATCCATTCTGAAAACATGAAAGGATGTAACTGTGTAAATCAACTCCTGACTCGTCATCTCATACTTGACTCATCTCTAATCTAGGGATCCCAGTTTCTGGACATTAACACATATATCGAATCTCAGCGATAGGAATGAATCAACTCCTAAGCGACAATGATATAATTTAAACGTCCAGTGCCTTGGCAAATCAGCCGACGACTAGGCGAATCAGCCGACGACTCAATACATAAATCAATAGCCCAAGTGTATCAATCTCATTCAATTGCAATTATCAATGCAATAAAGTAAAGTATGTGATTTAGGGAAACTCAAGTCAAATCTAACTCGAGTTGTGCAATCCCGTATCAACATTGATTTATACCTTTCTTTCGTTGGTTTCTGACTCAGTCAAAGTCTCGACTTCAAAGCTGTCAATATCAATCTGAAATGACATATCGAATAGGCACAATATCAATATTCAACTCAACTCAGATCTATTCTGATCAATATTCAATCTAATTCAATATCGACGGCATAACGGTACAATATTGATATCTCCGTCAACTCAGACAACAACAGATATCAATTACAAATCATAACCAGTAGTCAATACCATCCATAATCTCATAAATCTGAATAATCTCAATTCAATATCTAAAAACTCATAATAATTCCATAAACAATCTGTTCTTCAATCTGTGCTCGATTCTACGATGTCTAATATCTCAAGAACATCATATATCAATCATATCTGATTCTGAAAATATCATAATTTCAAATCATATCAAAACGTAATAAAACTTACGGCCAGTTGAAGCCTTTGTCGAGAGGATCTCAGACCTGTATTCGGATTCAAACTCGGATAGACGGATTTTGCGTAACTTCAAATGCCTAAAGAAAAAGGCGTAAGGATTTTCAGCAAATNGGTCTCGGCGCTTGGCTGTATCAGCTGCTCGCGCATATGCGCGCACCATCTTGGCGCACATGCGCGACATTCTTTGGAAATGACATCTTGGCTACTTGACACCTCGCGCATATGCGCGCCACTTCTCGGCGCACATGCGCCAACTTCTCTGGACTCGGTATATAATCAATACACCTCCTCGCGCATATGCGCGAGGTCCTCTGCCAATATCGCGCATATGCGCAGCTCGTGTCGCGCATATGCGCGAGACCTTCGGTCCTCGCACAAATAATCTCACATGCCACTCAACTCATGCCTCGGATATGGTCCGTCTATAATCACCACAAGTCATACTCATTACTCTCACATTATCAACATACAATTCTCGGGCATTACATTTCTCCCCCTCTAAGATACGATTTCGTCCCCGGAATCACAGGCAATCAAATCATATCAAATAAGAAATGTATAATAGAAACTGAAATAAAAACTCACATCAGTGAAATAACTATGGGAATTCCTGTTTCATGTCTGATTCAGTCTCCCAGGTAGCTTCTTCAATGCCATGACGAGTCCACTGAACTTTCACAAGGGAAATAGTCTTCGTTCTGAGCTGCTTTTCTTTACGATCCAGAATCTGAATCGGCTTTTCAACATAACTCAGTGTCTCATCTAGCTCGGCCTCATCTGGCTGCATAATGTGAGAATCATCAGGGAGATACTTCCGCAATAAAGATACATGAAAGACATCATGTATTCCAGATAGAGAAGGCGGAAGGGCAAGTCGATAGGCACGATCTCCTATCTTCTCGAGAATCTCATACGGCCCAATATATCGTGGAGACAACTTCCCTTTTTTGCCAAATCTGACAACTCCTCTGAAAGGTGAAATTTTCAAGAAGACTCTGTCTTCTGCCTCAAATACCAACGGTCTTCGTCGAACATTGGCATATTTGGCCTATCTTTCTTGAGCTGTCTTCATTTTCTTTTGAATTAGCTTCACTTTCTTTGTCATATCTCTGATCATATCAGGTCCAATCTCAGGAACCTCAGAGATATCGTCCCAATAAAGAGGGGATCTGCATTTCTTGCCGTACAACGCTTCAAACGGTGCCATCTCAATACTCGTCTGATAGCTTTTGTTGTACGAAAACTCACAAAGTGGCAATGCATCTTGCCAACTAGTGCGAAAATCAAGCACTACAGCTCTCAGCATATCCTCCAGTGTCTGGATAGTCCGCTCTGACTGTCCGTCAGTCTGTGGATGATATGCGGTACTCAGATGTAACTTCGTACCTAGAGCTTGCTGCAAACTCTGCCAAAAGTGCGAAGTAAACCGAGGATCACGGTCTGAAACAATCGACTTCGGCACTCCGTGCAATCTGACCACTTCTCTGACATAAATCTCTGCCATCTGGTCATGTTTGTACGTCATCTTGTACAGAATAAAACATGCAGATTTGGTCAATCTGTCAATTACGACCCAAATCGTATCAATCTCGGGAGTATCTCGGTAACCGCGTCACAAAATCCATAGAAATGTGATCCCATTTCCATTCAGGAATAGATAAACTCTGCATTATACCTCCTAGTTTCTTTCTTTCTGCTTTCACCTGTTGGCAATTCAGACATCTGGATACAAACTCTGCAATATCAGCTTTCATTTGTTTCCACCAGAACTGTCTTTTCAAGTCATTATACATCTTCCTGCCACCAGGATGAATGCTAAATCGACTGCTATGCGCTTCTGACAATATCTGTTGTCTCAACTCTGAAACATCTGGCACAACCAATCGATTATTCACATACAGTACACTGTCACGTACCTGATATTCTGATTGATGCCCTGCTCTGACCATCGATATAGAATTCTGTACATTCTGATCAACTTTCTGAGCCGCTTTAATTCTTAAAATCAGCTCTGGTTCGACTTGAACAGCACATAATCTCAATGGTCTATGATCTGTCTCAAATATCAATCCAGACAAATAGCAATCTTCTATCAAATTGGAAACACCTATTGTCGATAAGGATAAAGAACATATCTTTCGACTCAGTGCATCAGCTGCTGCATTCGACTTTCCTGGATAATATTTGATTTCACAGTCAAAGTCTTTCAGCAAATCAAGCCATCTTCTCTGTCTCATATTCAATTCTGACTGCGAAAACAGATACTTTAAACTTTTGTGATCAGAATAAATCTCAAATTGTTCACCATAAAGATAATGTCGCCATATCTTCAACGCAAAGACGATGGCTGCCAATTCAAGATCATGAATTGGATAACGGGTCTCATGTGGCTTTAGCTGTCTCAAGGCATAAGCAATAACATACCCTCGCTGCATCAAAACACAACCCAATCCTCGGTGAGATGCATCACAATAAACCACAAAATCACCAGTACCTAAGGGGATAGTCAGTATCGGTGCACTAGTTAATATTTTCTTCAGCTCGAGAAAACTGGACTCACAGTCTTCAGACCAAACAAATGGTACATTCTTCTGCGTCAGCTGAGTAATAGGTCTAGCAATACTAGAGAAATCTCTGATAAACCGACGATAATATCCTGCCAAACCCATAAAGCTGCGTATCTCTGGTACAGATGTCGTCTCAACCAACTAATCACAGCCTCGACTTTGCTAGGATCAACAGAAATACCATCTCCGGATATGATATGACCCAAAAATACTACCTGTCTCAGCCAAAATTCACATTTCAACAGTTTAGCATATAATTTCTCAGCCCTTAAAATTCGCAACACTGTTCTCAGATGCTCTGCATGCTCAATCATATTCTTGGAATAAATCAGAATGTCATCAGTGAATATAATTACAAACTCATCGAGATATCTCTGAAAGACACGGTTCATCAATCCCATAAATACAGCCGGTGCATTCGTCAAACCAAACGGCATGACAATAAACTCATAATGTCCATACCTGGCTCTAAAGGCTGTCTTCGAGATGTCAGGATCTCTGACTCTCAGCTGATGGTATCCACATCTCAGATCAATCTTGGAATATACCGAAGAACCCTGCAACTGGTCAAATAAATCATCAATACGAGGCAGAGGATATTTGTTCTTTACCGTTGCTTTGTTCATTTGCCGATAATCAATGCAGAGTCTCATCGAACCGTCTTTCTTTCTCACAAATAATACTGGAGCACCCCAAGGAGAAACACTTGGTCTGATATACCCCTTGGCCAGTAAATCCTCCAACTGATCTTTCAGTTCTTTCAATTCTATCGGTGCCATTCTGTACGGAGCTCTAGAAATCGGAATTGTACCTGGCATCAACTCAATGCTGAAGTCTATCTCTCGAATCGGAGGCAAACCAGGAATCTCATCTGGAAGACGTCAGCAAACTCACACACCACTGGCAAAGCGGCCAATGATGGACTCGATTTCAGTACATCAACTGAATAGACAAGGAATCCCTCCGCTCCTTTCTGTAACAATCGAGTCATAGATATAGTAGATATCAAAGGAATTCTGGCCCGAGAACCATTACCGTAGAATTTCCACTCCTCAACCATATCAGGTCTGAATTTCACAATCTATTGGAAACAATCAACGGTAGCTCTGTACTTGGTCAGCATATCGATACCGATAACACAATCAAAGTCAGATAAACCAAGTACAATATAGTCTAACTCAATCTCATGCCCATCATACTATAGCATACAAGGGTTAACAGACTTCACTGATATCAAACCTGTCCCCAACGGAGATGAAACAGACACTACAGCAGATAATGACTCAACAGGCAATGCATGAATCAATGCAAATCGCTCAGAAATAAAAGTATGTGAAGCACCGGTATCAATCAATACATATGCAGGGTAACCACATAAAGAACAACTACCTGCAACAACGTCATCTCGTGCTTCCTGAGCCTGCTCCTCTGTCAACGCAAATACTCCGGCCTGCTGTCTAGGAGGCTGGCTAACTGTCTGACCTCCTCCTGGCCTCTGCTGTGACTGAGCTGGCGCTGGCTGGAATGAATGAACAGTAGCTGATCGTCTATCAGTCTGTGCTGCTGATCCCGACGATTCGGCTCCCTGAGATCTTTGGGAACCTTTCTGTGGACACACTCTAGCAAAGTGTCCCTGCTGCCTGCAAATATGGCAACTACCAAGCACTCCTTGGCATTGCTCTGTGGGATGTCTCCCTCCGCAAACTCTGCAATAAGGTCCAGTATAACCCTGTTTGGAACCACTGGAGCTAGAAGAACTGCTGCCAGACTTCTTAAAGTGCTTCCCTCTGGCTTTCAGAAATTCTTTCTTTCCACCACTGCTACTACCACTCTCAAATCGGGGAGGTGGTTGCTGTGGTCTCGGTGCTAGAGGCACAAACGAAGCTCTTTTCTGTCGTATCAGACCGGTTTCGGCTCCCTTAGCTCGGTTCAGAGCATCAGCAAAATTATTTGGTCGTCCCGTGTTCACCAACATAAATATCTCAGGATTCAGCCCATTGATGAACTGATCGGCAAGGGCCTCGTCATTCTCAGCAACATGAAGAGCAAACCTCAACAAGGTAGAGAACTTGGCCACATATTCTTCAATGTTCAATTGGCCCTGTCTTNAGTCTCTGTTCCTTTCAGAGTTGGCGGTTTGAACGACTGAAACCTCTTCAGTAACGTTTCCATCGGAGTTGCTGTCACATCCATTGGAGGATTCGATGTACTACCCTGTTCTGGTATTCTTCGAGGAGGCATATCTGATTATCAAAAGGGTTAGCAACCAAATACCACAATCTGTTTCAGTCCTCCTCCGATCATCTTACTGCTGATCAAGAATCGGTTCTGATCCATTCTCAATAATACATATTACCAATCAAATCAGATAATTCAGGTCAACATGTATAAAAGCAGTAAACATGCTAGCAATCAAAAGCATGGAAGGAAAATTCATTTTACCTCGCTCACTAGCTTTTATTTCAGTCTAAAGGATCTATCGCTCTGATACCACCTGTTGTGGGAACCCGAACCAAATTCATATTTTTAATCACTATTAAGATCTAATATAGAAATTAAGAAAATTTGGGACATAAAATTTTTTTTTAAATTACATGAGTGCGCAACAATGAAATAAATCTTATTTCAGATATAAGATCCATATCCAGGTCTATGGTACAAGTCCTGTACAAAAGTGATTCGTAATGACTACTGTTCATTTACTACATGTCAAGTAATGGAACTGATTCACTTCTAAGTCCGAATCTCCACTCTAATCTTGACTCTCTGTTATCCTCTTCCTGACCCTGATCCTGTCCCACCTGTTGTCATGCACACATACAAACAAGACAACAGCCGGATAACTCCGGTGAGATATAATCCCAGTATAAATCATGTATACATGCAATTATATAAAACATGTGCAAAAGCATATAACAGTTATCAATGACATGTATCCATTCTGAAAACATGAAAGGATATAACATTGTAAATCAACTTCTGACTCGTCATCTCAGACTTGACTCATCTCTAATCTGGGGATCCCAGTTTCTAGACATTAACACATATATCGAATATCAGCGATAGGAATGAATCAACTCCTAAGCGACATCGATATAATTTAAACGTCCAGTGCCTTGGCGAATCAGCAGAAGACTTGGCGAATCAGCCGACGACTATGCGAATCAGCCTATGACTCAATATATCAATCAATAGCCCAAGTGTATCAATCTCATTCAATTGCAATTATCAATGCAATAAAGTAAAGTATGTGATTTAGGGAAACTCAAATCAAATCTAACTCGAGTTGTGCAATCCCAGATCAACATTGATTTATACCTTTCTTTCGTTTGTTTCTGACTTAGTCAAAGTCTCGACTTCAAAGCTGTCAATATCAATCTGAAATGACATATCGAATAGGCACAATATCAATATTCAACTCAACTCAGATCTGTTCTGATCAATATTCAATCTAATTCAATATCGACGGCATAACGGTACAATATTGATATCTCCGTCAACTCAGACAACAACAGATATCAATTACAAATCATAACCAGTAGTCAATACCATCCATAATCTCATAAATCTGAATAATCTCAATTCAATATCTGAAAACTCATAATAATTCCATAAACAATATGTTCTTCAATCTGTTCTCGATTCTACGATGTCTAATATCTCAAG
>NW_027359180.1:105517-115441 GCF_012295235.1 Primulina huaijiensis | reverse complement strand
TGGAGGCAGAGAGAAGCTGCCACTTATGCATTTGGTTCCGTATTAGAAGGACCTTCACCTGACAAGCTAAATCCTATTGTCAATGTTGCTTTAAGTTTCATGCTCACTGCTTTGACTAATGATCCAAATAGCCATGTTAAGGATACAACTGCGTGGACACTGGGAAGAATATTTGAATTTCTTCATGGTTCAACTGTGGAGACTCCTATCATTACCCCAGCAATCTGCCAACAGATTATCACAGTTCTTCTCCAGAGCATGAAAGATGCTCCTAATGTCTCCGAGAAAGCATGTGGTGCTCTCTATTTCTTAGCTCAAGGTTACGAGGACGTGGGCACAACATCACCTTTGACACCTTATTTCCAGGAAATTGTTCAGTCCCTTCTCATTGTCACCCACAGAGAAGATGCAGGCGAGTCTCGACTCAGGACAGCTGCCTATGAGACCCTGAATGAAGTAGTAAGGTGTTCATCTGATGAAACGGCTCACTTAGTGTTGGAACTAGTTCAAGTACTCATGACCGAGCTTCACAAGACTCTCGAAGCACAGAAACTCTCTTCTGACGAGAGAGAGAAGCAGAACGAATTACAAGGCCTTCTATGTGGGTGCTTGCAGGTCATCATCCAGAAATTATGTGCATCGGAACCGGCCAAGTATGCTTTTATGCAGTATGCAGATCAGATAATGAATCTTTTTCTACGAGTTTTTGCTAGTAGAAGCGCCACTGTTCACGAAGAAGCAATGCTTGCCATTGGTGCCCTTGCCTATGCAATAGGTCACAACTTTGCTAAGTACGTACCAGATTTTTATAAGTATTTGGAGACGGGACTTCAGAATTTTGAGGAATATCAAGTATGTGCTGTCACCGTTGGTGTTGTGGGGGACTTGTGCAGGGCTTTGGAGGCTGCTATTTTACCTTATTGTGATGGAATAATGACCCAGCTTCTTAAAGATTTGTCAAGCAACCAGTTGCACCGGTCTGTGAAGCCTCCAATCTTTTCATGCTTTGGAGACATAGCTCTGGCAATTGGAGAGAACTTTGAGAAGTATTTGATGTATTCCATGCCGATGTTGCAGAGTGCTGCAGAGTTGTCTGCCCACACATCAGGTGTTGATGATGAAATGTTAGAATATACTAACCTTTTAAGGAATGGAATTTTAGAGGCATATTCTGGGATATTTCAGGGCTTCAAGAACTCTCCTAAAACCCAACTTCTGATTCCATACGCACCTCACATTCTGCAATTCCTGGACAGCATTTACATGGAGAAAGATATGTGAGTATCTCTATTCTTTATTATGGATTTTCAAATCCAGATTTCCTATTTTGTTATCTAATTGTTTTTTCTATCAATCTCAGGGATGATGTCGTGATGAAAACTGCAATAGGAGTCCTTGGAGATCTAGCTGATACTTTGGGCAGTAATGCGGGTTCTTTGATTCAGCAGTCTCTGTCAAGCAAAGACTTTTTAAATGAATGCTTGTCTTCAGATGACCATTTGATTAAAGAATCTGCTGAGTGGGCGAGGATGGCCATTAGTCGTGCCATATCTGTTTGAGTTTCTGTCCACTTGTTGCATATAACTTAAATCTTCATGCATATGCTCGTGTCGAGTCGGGGTCGAAGTGTCACGTCGGTCGTTGCCATCATGGACAGCGGAAGCATTTTCCTTTTTGCTGTCACTAACTCATGCATCAGCATCAGGGGGACTCGGGTTCATTTATATTGCCATAGTGGAGGAATTGGCTACAGTTGCTTCAAAGAACTTTTTGAAGGATTGATGAGTGAGTGTCTTGGGGATTGCAGTTGGAGAAGAGAGAGATGGTTATCGTGCTGAACATTTGTTTCAACTGATTGCTGGTCGTCTATATCGGTGTTCGTATTAATTAAGCCCCCATGTCAGTCTGATGCTACCTGCTTGCAGACTGTTAATTCGACTTTGATTTACATGATACTTGAAGACAGCCACCCTGCCACCTTTTTCTCATCTTAGAATTATTTGCCCATACATCTTTTACTTTTTTTTTTAATTTCAGTCTGTTGTATTGTGTCGGTCCAAATCATCGATTTTCAAGGTCAGGCTGCATTATTAATTCACATGGGGTGATGTCGTCCTATTTCAGTTAGGGCATATGTCATATGCATTTTTAGTTAAGTTTTCAGTTTCACAGGTCGTTTGAGTTTAAAAATACCACCCATGCATGAGCCCAAGGTTGCTGCTCTTTTCTACCCGTTGAAGGTACATTTTTTCTTTAATTTTTCCTTTTTCAATGTATAATATAATTTGTTTCAAAGCACTCTTAAGACCTGGATTATTGGAATGTCATGAAAATGTGATGACATCAGAAAGATCGAGAATACAATCGAAGAACCACTTTTGTCTAAGAGGCAATGTATTTGCGGTCTTGCCTTGTAATTTTCATCTCTTTATGTATAATCTTGTGTCGATGGACATGTGGAATTTGGTTTCTCTTGTATGGTGCTCATTGTTTTTGCTTTCCAATGTAAAGGCAGTTTTGAAATGGTCATGTTTGTTAACTGGATATGTCCTACATTATTACATATTTGTTCAACTGCTGTAGCATTGGATTTCTTCCTATAGGTTTTATTGAGACTAGTTGTGGTTTGAATCCATCTGCATAGTTTGGCCACGGATTCTTTAATACAATTCCCAAGTTGTATTTAACTTCCATCATGGCTTTTGAAGTGTAGGGCCAATTGCCAATGCGCTTCACGTATTTTGGTAGTTTCCCTCTAAGTATACAACCTTTTCACTAGTTAAATGGTGCTTTCCATATCCTATCCGTTGTCCCGCGCGTTCAAATTTCAGTATGTTTTATTTCAGTTGTTGTTTCATCGTTTCATTTTTTTACATTAACCCTTCAAATTTATTTTGAAGATTTTCTTTTAAAAAAAAGGTATTTTAATGAATATTTTTTATATCATTATTTTAATTCAGATTCTTGTTTTTGATGGTGAATTTTTGGTCGATCAGAATCTGAGCGCTTGCTATACATTATACGAAAGCAAAATCCCAACTGCACTAGCTTGTAACTACTGTGAAATGATCGTGTAATCTTAGTTTTTACACTAATTGCATAATCATGATGTGATTCAAAATTTTAAATTATTATTATATAATTGTCTGAGCTTTAAGTTTCAATTTTTGCACAATATAAAAAATAACCACATATGATGGTAGATAGAAATTTTTATTCCAATGCTTGGCTAATTTCTTGGTGTTGGGGTAAGGGGTTAGATTTGGCATATTAGAAATCGAGATGCTGCATAAATGAAGAGAATGAGATGGTGGGTGTCCTTGTGCACGATTAGCTGTTACTCGTAGATATTACGAGATTTGGTTTTCCGCGATTCAACTTTAGAATGATGACCATAGTCGGCAGATAATGAAGTCGAAAGCCAAGAATATCCTGCCAAATATTCCTTATGAACAGCATGCACCACATTGAGAGTTAGTCTTTACTGAAAAGGCAGCAGCAACAACATCAATCGCTTCCTACTTCCCACTTCCCATAGATCGACATGAAACAGCAAGGTGTATCATTTAGGGGTGGATTTTGTAATATTTTATTTTAAGTGATTTCAAGTTTTTAGCAAATGAAATGTTTGGAAATTGTACGTAGAATCTGATAAACATTTAAAAAAAATGTTTTTGTAAGCAATATTTTAGAACCATGACAAGCTAATTTTACTTTGTACGTAATTTCATATGGATAGTTGTTTGTTTTGACTTTGTGGATGGGAAGATATCCAACAATGATGCTAGCAATATTGATTTCTTCTCTATTTTGGATCTTTTAGTTTGCATCAAACTGCCAAGGCAAATATAAGTGTTAACGCAACACGGCCAATGGAATTGGAGAAACTTTAAAGATCATGTTACAAAAATGAATAAAGCTAATGTGCACTAAGAAGGGCAGAGTCCACAGCCAATGTGGTTGCCACATGAGATGTTGGATCTAAGTAAGCAAGTACTAATCTTCAGCTAGAATCAAATTTACCATTAAGGTTTCGTTTGGTACGTGTGATGAACAACAGCCTTGGCAATGTATTGCAGGGATTACTATCTGTTTTACTTGAGAAATTCATGAAATCCAGATCTAATGTTTTTCATTTCAAGTGGATTTCTAATGGAGTACAAGATTGAAGAATTGCCTGTAATAATTTTGCAGTTTTTAATTCCTTGGGAGCTTTATTGCATCAATGAACAAGGATCTTTTGTTTCTAGAATAATTCACACTGATTGAAGATATGCTACTTGAACATATATTTTTGTTTAAAATTTTTATAATGCTTCAAATGTATTTTCAAAAGAGTGGTTGTCTAAAAGCCTAGTGATTCCTCTACTTATAGAAGAATGCCTTCAAACATATATAGACGTTTTTTTATGTTATTATTTATTCATTCATTATTTGTTCTTTAAAATCTCATAATGAGTTCTTTGAGTTTCTATGTATGCTTGTGTCTGTCATTGAATTATTTTGTGTTCTTTTTTAATATAAGATTCTGTTTGGATAAGTATTTTAAAACGATTTTAATGTTTTATAAGTGAAAAAATTTAAAGAACATATTTGGACATGATTTTTATGATAATATTTTAAAATTTTTCTCAAAATATAATTTTTTAAAAATAATTGAGATGTATTTTTTTGATGATTTTAAATTACGAAAAAACTAGGTCAAATGGGTAAAAATGAGAAAAAATAAAATTATAATCAAAATATTCTTATAGAATAGTTGTCCATCTTATTAATTATTTTTAACTATAAAAACTTTCTTATATAATAGTTGTCCACACACATATTTATTCTTAAAACAACTTTTAAAATATTTTATATTTTTTTTAATAAAAAAACACTTTAACAAAAAAAACACTTTTATAAATTGTCTAAACGGAGCATAAACAAATAATTGATAAGTTATTGCAACTCTCATATTTTCAAATTTAGATAAAAAAAATAATTTAATGTGCCAAAATTCTTTAAAATCATCTGACTGTATCAATATGCTCCTATTTCAAGCATTTCGGGGCCAACATGCATAGTGAATAGTGATGCAAAATGGCATCAAGTCGTATCGAATTCTAAATTTTTTTTTCCCTTTTTTTTTTTTTGTTTTCCTTTCTTGATATTGTAATTAATCTTGAAAGAATTAGATATTAGATAGTATTCAGGTCGCTGATTTATCTTTTTACATCCATACATATTAATTTGCATAAATGATATATGTGTTTTTTAAAATAAAAATATGTGTTTACCCTTAACCAACAGATTGAGACATCGTGGAAACAGATAGTTTAAAGTCGTAATTAGTGCATCGAACATTAAACCTTGATCAACATTGCACCACTTAATGCCAAGTAATATATAAAGTCATATAGGAAATTCCTATTCTTTTATCCTCTCTAAATGAAAATTTCAATTTAGAGTACTGTTTTCTCGCATGCAAGACGTATTGAAAGTTAAAATTTTTTGTTTTGACGTTCAAAACGTTCCTTATGCGTCATATAATTTAAAACATTCATAGGGTGTTTCGATTTGTTTACGCTTGCGCCGACACCAAGTCCGAGATTAGCGAAGTTCATCTTCCTTGTAAATCCTTACGAACAAATCTTCTTTCTTCTATGATCGTCAAATAAGGTTCACGATCAAAGATTGAATTCCCCATACAGATGCACTAGAGATCTAAACAAAATTTGCGTCGAGATTGGATCGCCCGAATATCAGAAATCCGGCGGCGGTGGGTGGAAGTGGCCGAATTTTTCTCCAAAATCTTGAGTTGGCAAATTTTTGTTTGAAGAAGAGAAAATGAGAGAAACTTAGGTAGACATGCACTATTAACTCATCATAACACATATGATATCTTCCTCCGTAGGCGAGCGGTGAATCCTAGACTATAATGCATTGGATCCTACGTATTTTGAAACTACACCCAACCTCACCACCTTTTGACCCTCAATGTAGTCGGTAAACGGATCAAAGTACATGCTAGTACGTAGAGCATCTACATTGTTCCAAGTCAAATGATTAATGGTGTATAACTATAGTCACAGACTATTCCACTCGATAAGTGATAACATCTTGGACATTCAGAGGGACGGTTGTTCAATGTATCACCATATGATCGCTCATCTGTATGAATTAACATCTCCATGCTCAAACCAATGAAACATGACGTTAAATCACATATGCTAGTCTCAAACTCAAACAATATTTATCCTTATTTTAGGCGGCTGGTTCGACTAGTAACCTGTTTAGAATATACGATACATTTCCTAGTATAAATAAAATTGATCCAATATGCATCTATAACCTTATGAGATCAAAAATGTTGTCGTTCCGATATGTATCTATAACCAATCTGGTCCATCAATCACATCAACATAGGATCAAAGCAATTTTTGGTACAATCAAGGTAACTAGACTCATCAATGTGCCAACACAATTGAATGACATGGATCATGAAGTGGATGTATAACATGAAAATATCATGCAATGTAAACATAACATGCCTATTTCCAACTGGTTCTCCTTTAACCTTATTGAGATCAAACTTTAAACCCTACTCAGTGTATGAATTAATTTGAAATGTATTTCTGCAGAAAATAAATTTACATAACTGTAACTGAAAATGTCTACAACTGGAAAACATTTAAAATAACAAACTCTCACTAAAACTGAATTTCCTCAATTGACATAACACCCATACGAGCAGTGTGCTCATGAAACTGTTTGGGTGATAGTCCCTTAGTAAGTAGATCCGAAACCATGTAGTTTGTATCGATATGCTTAACAGACAACTTTCCACTCTGAATTATGTCTTTAACAACCAGGAACTTGACGTCAATATATATTGATTTTATCGAGCTCCTATTGTTATTGGAATACATAACTGCAAATTTATTAACATAATATATTATTAGTGGCCTTTCAATGCCATCAACAATGTGAAGTCACGTGATAAAATTTTGCAGCCATATTTCTTGATTGGATGCTTCATAACACGCTACATACTCAGCTGTCATGGTGGAAGAGGCTATAAGAGATTGTTTAACACTCTTCCAAGAAATGACACCTACATCAAAGAGACAGATGTAGCCCGACATAGATTTCATACTATCTTGACATCCAGGAAAATCGGAGTCAGTATACCTAATGATCTCAAGCTAATCTAACCTTCGATATATGAACATGTAATCTTTTGTTCTTTGTAGGTATCATAAAACTCTTTTGACTGCTTTCCAATGTTCTACTCCTAGATTACTTAGATATCGTCCCAACATTCCTGTCACGTACGCAATATCTGGACGTGTACAAACTTGAGCATACATCAGACTCCCAACTGCATATGCATAGGGAATCTTTTGCATTTCATTTTCTTCAAATCATTCTTGGGGTATTGTTTGAGACTAAATTTGTCTCCCTTAACCACAAGGGTATCCTTTGATTTAGAGTCTTGCATCCCATATCGATTGAAAACTTTCTCGATATAGCTTTTCGAGTTAATTTAAGAATACCTCGAGAAAGGTACCGATGTATCTGGATACCCAGTAAAAAAATACATCACCAAAATCTTTCATCTCAAAATTCTTAGCTAGAAATCTCTTGATGTCATGCAATGATTCTATTTCATTCCTAGCGAGCACAATGTCATCAACATATAAAACCAGAAAAATAAGCTTAATTGCATTGAACTTATGGTACACACAATCAACGACAAAATTCTCTCAAAACCAAACGAGATCATCATTTGATGAAATTTGAAATACCATTGTCGAGAAGCCTGCTTGAGCCCATAGATGGATTTCTTTAATTTGAAAACCATATTATTTGTGTCTTTGGACACCAAATTTTCTGGTTGCACCATATAAATCGTTTCATCAATGTAAAAATTTAGAAACACATTCTTTACATCAATTTGATAAAACTCAACATCAAAATGTGTCACCAAAGCCATTAGAATCCTTAAAGAGTCTTTCAAAAAAAAAAATCAGAGAGAAATCTCTTTACAATCAATATCTTCTTTCTGTATAAAGCCTCTAGCGACAAGACGAGCCTTGTATCTTTCCACATTGTCTTTCAAATCTCTTGGTTTTAAATATCCATTTGCAACCAATGGGCTTCATACCTTTTCAAAATGGGACAAGATCCAATACGTCATTGTCCTTCATAGACTTTATCTCCTTATTCATGGCATCATACCACTTTTGAGAGTTATAACTTTTAATGTATTGATAGAAGTTGATAGGATTCTCCACCAGTACAATGTATGCACTACAACAAAATGGCTTTTCGCAGCGCGTAAATTCGCTTTTCGCGGCGCACATTGCACGCTGCAAAGTTGAAAGCTATTGAAAGTTCAAGATTATCCGCGCCGTGCATAAGCACGTTGTTAATATAAACTATTATTCGCGGCGCGCATACGCACGCTGTTGATAGTCGTAGCATAACCGTCGCTAATTAGCGACGGTTTTAACATTCCGTCGCTAATATTAGCGACGGCTTTTATTTTAATTCCGTCGCTATTTAGCGACGGACTATTTTAAAACACCGTCGCTATATTGCGACGGTGTTTCAAAATCACGTCGCTAATTAGCGATCGAATTAAAATAAAATCCGTCGCTAATCTTGTAATTACAATAAAAAAAAATTACGTTTACAATTTAATAAATCTTAAAAAAAACGTACACTATAATAACAATATTCCTCTTAACTAACACTTAAAAATTTACTAAAAATTGAAACAAAAAAACGTACCTTAAATCTAAATTTAAAAAAAAATTGAAACAAAAAAACGTACCTTAAATCGAAATTTAAATTGCTCGAGAGAGAAAAATTTTAAGTGTTATGGAGTGTTGTGGTAGAATGTGGTTCGACTGGTTGTATTTAAAGATAATTTGCGACGGTTTTGTTTTACCGTCGCGTTTAGCAACGGTTTTTTATTAAACCGTCGCTAATGGCGACGATTCTGAATTTGTCGCTAATAGCGACGTACGTTTCCCGTCGCTATTAGAGACGGTTAAAATATAACTGTCGCTAATTTGAATTTAGCGACGGTTTGACGACAACGGTCGCTAATTTAGCGACGGTTAGAAAGGAACCGTCGCTAATATAAATATTGCGTCGGTTTTCAAAAACCGTCGCTAAATATTAACGGCGCACATTCACATACACGTTGTCGTTTATATAATTTTTTAACGGCACACATAACCGCACGCTGCGAATATTACTTATCCGCGGCGTGCTTTTAAAGCACGCCGCGGATAAGTAATATCCGCAGCGTGCGTTTTAAGCACGCCGTTGATACTATCAAGTGCAATAATATCAACAGCGCACATATGAGTGCACGCCGTTAAAAGAAATATTCGCAGCGTGCTTTTAATGCACGCTGTTGATGACGTGCTGCAGAAAATCATTTTTCTTGTAGTGATGCCTCATGTTCTTGAAGAAATACAATGTAATCATTGATAAATATAAAAATTATACATTAAATAAATGTTTTATAATATAAATTTATAGTTTTTGTTTTATTAAATGTTTAAATATTATATGTTTTATAATAAATTGTATAAAAAATAAGTTGTTGTGTAATTATAAGTTTTTACTATTTTTACAGGTTCGATAAAACAAGAATAAACTTGGCGTTGCAAATGGGATTAAGATGATTCTTGGACCTGTAGAAAGTTGATGATAATATCTACAATATTGGTGACAAGCATGAGATAAAAATCTTCTCACAATTGGGATCAAATTAAGCAACAAACAAAGTTACCAAAGGAGTGGCAGTTTTACCATGCTCTAGTATTTTGACCATATCTCTCAAACTACTTGGTCAAATGGTTAAAATAAAATACCACAATTCAAACAACTCAATTATCCACATGTTTTATTTTATGTGGAGAA
>NW_027359180.1:95933-101588 GCF_012295235.1 Primulina huaijiensis | reverse complement strand
TTGATGTTGGAATTATCTATCCTATTTCTGATAGTAAGTGGGTAAGCCCAACACAAGTAGTTCCAAAAAAATCTGGCATCACAGTGATAAAAAATGAAAAAGGTGAATTGTTAACAAGTCGAGTCCCATCTAGTTGGCGTATGTGTATTGATTACAGAAAATTAAATGATGCCACTAGAAAATATCATTTTCCATTACCATTTTTGGATCAAATTTTAGAAAGAGTGGCAGGTCATCCCTACTACTGTTTTCTTGATGGATATTCAGGTTATTATCAAATTCTCATTGCACTTGAAGATCATGAAAAAAACTACATTCACATGTCCTTTGGAACATTTGCATTCAGAAAGATACCATTTGGTTTATGCAATGCCCCAACAACATTTCAAAGATGTATGCTAAGCATTTTTAGCGACATGGTTGAAAATTGTTTGGAGATTTTCATGGATGATTTAACTATTTTTGGGAGTACATTTGATAATTGTCTTGAAAATTTAGAAAAAGTTTTAAAAAGATGTGAGGAAAAAAGTCTTATTTTAAATTGGGAAAAATGTCATTACATGATTAATTCTGGGGTTGTTTTGGGACATATTGTGTCATCTCATGAAATTGAAGTTGATAAAGAAAAATTTGATGTCATTGCCAATTTACCCCCTCCAAAAATCATTAAAGAAATTCGTTCATTTTTGGGACATGCTGGATTTTATAGGAGGTTTATAAAGGACTTTAGTTTAATCTCTAAACCCATTTGTAACATCTTAACAAAAGACACTGTATTTGAGTGTACTCAAGAATGTCAAAATACTTTTGATAAAATCATTCGACATTTAACATCAGCTCCTATCATGCAACCTCCTGATTGGTCTTTACCATTTGAAATCATGTGCGATGCGAGTGATTATGCAGTCGGTGCAGTATTGGGTCAAAGAAGAAACTGTAAGCCTTATGTGATATATTATGCAAGTAGAACTTTAAACAATGCTTAAATGAATTATTACACAACTGAAAAAGAACTACTTGCTGTAATATTTGCATTAGATAAATTTCGTTCTTATTTGATTGGATCAACGACTATTGTGTTTACTGATCATTCTGCTATTAGATATTTGTTGACCAAACAGGATGCAAAGCCACGACTGATACGATGGATTTTGTTGCTCCAAGAATTTGACATTGTGATCAAAGATAAAAAAGGAACCGAGAATGTCGTAGCCGATCATTTATCGAGACTAGTAACAGGATCATCTTGTGAAATGACACCAATTAACGATAATTTTCCTGATGAACATCTATTTTCAGTTACTACTACACCTTGGTTTGCTAACATAGTAAATTTTCTTGTGACAGGAAAAATGCCACCGCAATGGAGTTCTCAAGATAAAAGAAAATTTTTGAATGAGGTAAAAAACTTTTATTGGGATGATCCGTATCTGTTCAAGTATTGTCCGGATCAAATTTTTCGACGTTGCATACCCGACAATGAGGTAAGTAGTGTCATTAAATTTTGTCATTCAGAAGCATGCGGAGGACATTTTTCTTCAAAGAAAACAGCTGCAAAAATCTTGCAGTGTGGATTTTATTGGCCCACTTTGTTTAAAGACACCCACGAAATCTGCAAGATCTGTGAAAATTGTCAAAAATTGGGTGCGATTTCAAAAAGAAACATGATGCCTTTGAATCCTATTATTGAAATTGAAATCTTTGATTGTTGGGGAATAGATTTTATGGGACCTTTTCCACCGTCGTTTGGATACTTGTATATTTTAGTTGCAGTTGATTATGTTTCCAAATGGATAGAGGCAATTCCATGTCGAACAAATGATCATAAAATCGTCATCAAATTTTTAAAAGAAAATATTTTTAGTAGATTTGGAATTCCTCGAGCCATGATAAGTGATGGGGGAACTCACTTTGTTAATAAACCATTTGCTTCATTAATGAAAAAATATGGTATTACTCACAAAGTAACTACTCCTTATCATCCTCAAACAAATGGACAAGTTGAATTAGCTAATAGGGAGATAAAGCAAATTTTGGAAAAAACTGTTAACTCAAATAGAAAAGATTGGTCTCTGCGACTTAATGATGCACTTTGGGCATATCGAACAGCTTTTAAAACATCATTGAATATGTCTCCCTATAGGTTGGTTTATGGAAAACATTGTCATTTGCCTGTGGAATTGGAACATAAAGCTTATTGGGCGATCAAAACTTTAAATTCAAGCATGGATGATGCCAACAAATTGCGTAAATTGCAACTTAATGAACTTGATGAACTCAGAAATGACGCGTATGAGAATTCAAGGATTTATAAAGCAAAAATCAAATCATTTCATGATAAGACAATTCTTAGAAAATCTTTTGAGATTGGTAAAAAAGTTTTGCTTTATAATTCGCGACTTCACTATTCCCAGGGAAATTACGATCAAGATGGACAGGTCCATATGTTGTAAAACATGTGTGTCCATATGTTGTAAAACATGTGTATCCTTATGGAGCTGTGGACATTGAAAATCCTAAAAATGGTGATGTTTTTAAAGTAAATGGACAAGGCTTAAACCATTTTTAGAAAATGAAATCTTTAAAGAAGAGTTTATTTCCCTTTCCGATCCTTGATTTTTTGTATTGCAATTAATTTTGTTTGTTTTTATTTCAGGTCTCCTTAATCTTTTTATTTTCCCGGTTAAATGGCGGATAACGGTACTCCGTGACTCTCATAGTCGGTTTAATCAGTTTTCCATAATTGCTGATACAAAAATAAAAAAAAATCATTTCTTTTCTTTTCAAATTAGATGAAATTTTCTCAAAAATTTGTAAATATTTTCCCTATGTTTCTGAAAATGTTCTAAGAAAAATTTATGCAGGAAGATGTGAAAGATTGAGATTGCTAATGCAAAAAGGAATTCCAGAAGATATTCGTCCTGTAATAGAAGCTAAGGTCCGATTAGGAGGAGAAGTTCCACAATCATTGCTCATTCGATATTTGCCTGGATTAGGAAAATGTACTTATGCGAAAAAACAAAGGGCCAAAAGTTTAGGGGTTTGTTATAAGTGTGCAAGATGGACTTGTGACAAACGATGCAGATCTTTGGGATGTGTTTCCAATAACAGAGAAGATAAAATTGGTTTCATTAAGAATGGGCTGAGTAAGGAGTCTTTAGATAACATCTTATTGACTCTTGAGACGCATTCTAGTGGACATGTGCATATTGAACTTCTCTGTTTATGGAAACAATTCCAAGATGAGCGTCATAGTCTTGGGAATCCGACTAAAAAAGACCATGTTTGTCAATTTATAAGAAAATTGGATGGGAAGCATATCCTCGACTCATAGAAGGCATTGAAGCCGTTTCCGGACGTAAAACCAGAGGAAAATTGTGAGCCAAAATCACACTACTGTTTATATGCATGTGTGTTATTATTGTTTTTACTGCTTATTCTGTTTACAACTGTGACCCATAGTTTGTCATGATAACATATAACCCCTATAAAATCTCTCATCTTTCTCTCTATTTTCGCAGACCAAAAGAAAGTAAAAACATGGCTGGATCCTCTACACGAACATTGAAAAATATTTGTGTATTTTGTGGGTCGAGTCCTGGAAAAAATGAAGTGTTTGTAGAAGCAGCAAATAATCTTGGAAAGATATTGGCTGAGAGAAAAATTCACTTGGTATATGGAGGAGGTAATATTGGGTTAATGGTATCTGTTTNTGTGCAAGATGGACTTGTGACAAACGATGCAGATCTTTGGGATATGTTTTCAATAACGTAGAAGATAAAATTGGTTTCATTAAGAATGGGCTGAGTAAGGAGTCTTTAGATAACATCTTATTGACTCTTGAGACGCATTCTAGTGGACACGTGCATATTGAACTTTCCCGTTTATGGAAACAATTCCAAGACGAGCGTCATTTTAATAGTATTGGGAATCCAACTAAAAAAGACCATGTTTGCCAATTTATAAGAAAATTGGATGGGAAGCATATCCTCGACTCATAGAAGGCGTTGAAGCCGTTTCTGGACGTAAAACCAGAGGAAAATTGTGAGCCAAAATCACACTACTGTTTATATGCATGTGTGTTATTATTGTTTTTACTGTTTATTCTGTTTACAACTGTGACCCATAGTTTGTCATGATAACATATAACCCCTATAAAATCTCTCATCTTTCTCTCTATTTTCGCAGACCAAAAAGAAAGTAACAACATGGCTGGATCCTCAGCACGAACATTGAAAAATATTTGTGTATTTTGTGGGTCGAGTCCTTGAAAAAATGAAGTGTTTGTAGAAGCAGCAAATAATCTTGGAAAGATATTGGCTGAGAGAAAAATTCACTTGGTATATGGAGGAGATAATATTGGGTTAATGGTATCTGTTTCAACATCTGCACATCTTGGAGGTAGTCAGGTTTTGGGTATTATTCCTACAGCTTTAGCTAAAGGAAATATTACAGGTGTTAAGATTGGGGAGGAATTAAAAGTTTCTTCAATGTATGAAAGAATCACCAAAATGATTGAAAATTCTGATGCTTTTATCGCATTACCAGGTGGTTTTGGTACATTAGAAGAAATTTTTCACACTGTTTCTTGGGCACAACTTAATATCCATAATAAACCTGTGGGCTTGTTGAATATCAATAATTATTATGACAGTTTGTTGACATTTCTTGATAAAGCTGTGGAACAGAATTTCATTTCAGAAAATTCACGAAGGATGCTCATCTCTGCTTCGACTGCCGACCAATTAATTGATGATTTGGAAGCTTTTGTTCATAAACCTGAGCCGATGATAGCAAAGATCAGNTAAAATCTCTCATCTTTCTCTCTATTTTCGCAGATCAAAAAGAAAGTAACAACATGGCTGGATCCTCAGCACGAACATTGAAAAATATTTGTGTATTTTGTGGGTCGAGTCCTTGAAAAAATGAAGTGTTTGTAGAAGCAGCAAATAATCTTGGAAAGATATTGGCTGAGAGAAAAATTCACTTGGTATATGGAGGAGATAATATTGGGTTAATGGTATCTGTTTCAACATCTGCACATCTTGGAGGTAGTCAGGTTTTGGGTATTATTCCTACAGCTTTAGCTAAAGGAAATATTACAGGTGTTAAGATTGGGGAGGAATTAAAAGTTTCTTCAATGTATGAAAGAATCACCAAAATGATTGAAAATTCTGATGCTTTTATCGCATTACCAGGTGGTTTTGGTACATTAGAAGAAATTTTTCACACTGTTTCTTGGGCACAACTTAATATCGATAATAAACCTGTGGGCTTGTTGAATATCAATAATTATTATGACAGGTTGTTGACATTTATTGATAAAGCTGTGGAACAGAATTTCATTTCAGAAAATTCACGAAGGATGCTCATCTCTGCTTCGAATGCCGACCAATTAATTGATAATTTTGAAGCTTTTGTTCATAGACCTGATCCGATGATAGCAAAGATCAATTGGTCGCAATCAAGCAGTAAGAAAAGAAAGTTGGATCATTGATTCAAAAGTCGTGGATTGGTTTGCGTTTGTTTCAGTTTGTTATCTTCAATAAAATTCAAGGTGATATCTCTTTCATTATGTACTCTTTATTAATAGTTATTTTGAAATTAGGGACAATGTCATATTCTGTTTGGGGGGAGAACAAACTTATAAAAAAA